>NC_090233.1:53667841-53710341 GCF_024489055.1 Chanodichthys erythropterus
ATATATATATATGTGTATATATGTATATATGTCTATATATGTATATATGTGTATATATATATGTAGAGAGAGAGAGAGATAGATATAGATATAGATAGATATAGATATACATATAGATATATATAATATTAATATAATATAATATAATGTTTGTTTTTTATGGGTGGTTAGAAGTTAACAGTTTATGTTAAAAGAAACTTTTTTTTTTTTTAGTTTTAGGCTGCTGTGAGTGTATGATTGTGTATGAAAATGTATGAATTTTAAATCTTTAAAATATACATGAACATCATTTAAACAGAGTTTCTGGTTTAAGAATATTTAACTTTCAAATAATTAATAAAATGCAGTTTCCATTTATGCTTTAAAAACAATTTCTTCATATATTGTTGAAATCGACTTGGTAATATTAATTAGTTTTAAATGGTGATATTTCTTCTGCTGTTATTTGAGATGCAGTTGGTCAGTGTCAGTGTTGTGAGCGGTTCTGGTTCTGATTCAGTCGTTCTCATTCATGTCTATTAATAGATCTAATACTGTTAAAACATAGATATGTTTCCTATACTGAAATATTGCTGGAAATGTAAAGATCTCTCCTAACAGTTCACCACATAGTTTTCCAGCCGAAAACACAAGATGGCAGCAGACACACACGCGTAACACAGAGCACACACACATTAGAGCTGCGCGGCCGCTTGCCAGCGACGATTAGAGCAAGGAAAGGCCTGAGAGATTTCAGCCCAGGAAAAAACCCAGAGGTTAAAATTAGCATCCGCCATCCCGAGTGGACGAGACTGCAGTAATTATCTGCTTTATTTTTGCCTTTATATATATAGAGAGATGCACTGTGTCAGTTCTTGGGTTCTGTCGCATTCAGACTCACGCTGATGGAGATGCAGGAATGTCAGCGAGTTCACGCTCGGATCATTAGGATTCAGGACACATGCAGCAAGCGCTTGTTCCTTCCTCTGTGTCTCGTAATGGTTCTGATGGTAATGCTGAGTTATATGAGAGGGAACCATGAGCAGAGCGACAAACAAGCTTCCATTAGAGAGAGTGTGTGTGTGTGTGTGTGTGTGTGTGTGTGTTGTGGATTATTATGTGGTTGAATTGCCTGCAGCTAATGTCGGATGTTTGTTCTTACTTTATAAGCGTTTGATGACAGCGGCATCATCCTGACACCCGATCACAGGCCTGATTCCAGTACAGCAACATATTGCACTTATATATTCCCTGAATGCCACTTATAAATGCAAGTCAAAATGCATCAATTTCATCTTCCTCTCTGACCTTTACATTTAAAGGGACAGTTCAGCCAAAAAATGATCATTCTGTCAGCATTTACTCATCCTCATGTCATTACAAACCTGTATTTCTGTCTTTTATGGGACACAAAATATGATATTCTGAAGAATATTGGGAAGCAAACAACATTGGATCCCATCAGGATCCAATAAAGCTGAAAAAAAAAAAAAAATTAAATTAAATAACAGATAAAAATTGAACTAAACCAAAGTTGCCTCATGAAGTTGAAGCACTAAAATTACCCACTCAAAATAAATAAAAACTGAAATAGTAAAAATGACAGCTAATAAAAATGACAAATGCACATAACAAAAAATTCAAGCTAATTCAAAAAATTAATTAAAACTATAAAAACATATAAATAATACTAAAATAACATTTAGGCTGATTTCATGCTGTACCTTTAAGACGTCTTTATGTAAATGAGCTGTGTGTAACAGTTTAGTTCACACTGCCGTTCATCAGGGCGAGTTGAGCTGCTGAAACTGTAGGTGTTAATGTGTGAATATGTTCATGAGCTCATGGCTGTGATGTTAAAAACATTATTTTTGATGCGTTTTGCATCTCGATTTCATGAAATGATGCCAGCGTCGGCTGATCTGTGAACCCGAGCGACGCCGCTGACATAGCAAAGTGTTGTTGGTTTCATTTTTAATTAGATATGAGCCGTTTTAGATACTGGAGTTTTTCTCTTGTTTGTTTTTCATGTCAAAATGCATTCTGGGACTGGCTTCCATGCGCTCTGAGCTTCCTGCCCAGACAGACAGTGTGTCAACGTCGTACATCAAACTCCAACTCCTCAATCTCAAAAGAGCACGGAAAATACGCTTTTCCACACAAAATGCGCCTATAGGGAGGACTGAGGAAAGACGGTCTGCGGGAATCATGGGTAGGGGTGATGAGAGGTGATTGACAGGTTGGAGACTGATGTTCTGAAGAGCATTGGGAACCAAACAACATTGAACCACATCAGAGTTATTATTATCAACTAAAACTATTATAAACATTTCAAATTTAAATAAAGCTGAAAATAAAGTAAAAAATATGAATAATAGATTAAAAAATGCAACTACATGTCAACTTATTCTACGAACTCAAACCTGAATCTGACAGTCTACTGAGATGTAGTTGTTGAGTTACTTATAGAGAGTTAGCAGAATGTGTAAAGTGGACCATCAAATTAAAGTTTTACCCTAAAAATAAATAAATAAATATCTAAAACTGAAACAATTGCAAATTGAGCCGAAATAGTAAAAATAAGACAAAACAAAGCATATAGCAAAATTATTACAAAATTTTTTTTAAAAAGTAAACAAAAATTAGAAATGTTATCTTGGGTATTGACTGAAATAAGTTAAGAACTTAAATACTCATGGAAAACTTAAACTGAACAAAATAATTTAAACCTAAATGGTAAAAATGACAAAAGAACATGACAAAATTACTAAACATTAAACTAAAAAAATTAAATGATGAATCAAAAATGAAGTGAAAAATAGAAATTTTGCTTTGGAAACTTACTGAAATGACTTAGTTGAAGCACTAAAATTACTCACTGGAATTAAATACAAACTAAAAATGAAATAAAAATAACAAACGCACATAGCAAACTCACTAAAAATGTAACTAAAATTTAAATATGAGCATTTTAACCCTGAAATGCATGAATGTTTCTGAATCATATTCGGATCTATTTCTAACACGGATGGATCTCTAACTGCCGCAATAGTATAAAACTCTCCTGATATTTTAATATCTATTACAAAAGTATAAAATAAAGCATATTTTGTTTCCTTTTGGAGCTTGGAAGGGTTCAAATTGAGCAGATGTTTTTCCCGTCATCACTGTCATCATCAGCATCTGGCTCATATTCGCCATTTCAATCATATTCTCAAAATGATCTTCGTCAGTACTTCTTCAGAATCAGTATTTTGATCGCTGACAGCTTCTTCAGCAGATCCACCATCACTAATGACTCTGATAAAATACTTGCTCTCCTGTAAATCATAAAAAACTCCAGTGAGTTTTGCTGCTGATCGTGTTGTTTAATGCCTGCTGTGATTGTGAGTGAAACATCATCATTGTGTCTCAGACACTGCCGCCTTGAGGAATAAAGGTGAACTGCACTGGTTGAGATTCATTTATTAGATCAACTTGCACTCTTACATTCCTCGGGTCGCATTTAATTAGAAAACATGCATTCTTTTAATGTTGTTATTGTTTTCTTGTTATATTGTTAATGATTCGACTGAGGAACACTAAGGTTGATGTCTGACTCGATCAAATGAACGAGGGGGAGGGAAGTGAGGCGTCCCGGGTCGAGGTGTGTGTGTTTAAGGGTTAAGGGAGACAGAGGAGCGACGGCTTGTGGGAATTGTGGGTAGGGGTTATGAGAGGTGAGAGACGGATTGTAGGTTGATTGACAGGCCGGAGGGGGAGGCGAGGCGCAGGTAAGAGCAGATAAAGCGAGGTCAAAGACCGTCAGGCTGCTTTTGTGTTTTGACTTCATCCTTCTTTTATCCTCTTCCTCAGGGAGCAGGAGCTGAAGGTCCATCAGGCCCGGCGCAGTCTGGAAGAGGCACTGATGGCAGACACTTTGGCACGGGCCGCCGAATCCACCCGGGACATGGAGGGCAGAGCGGCGTAGAGATCCGGCAGGTGAGGAACACGGCGTCTGAACAAAACACAATTTTACTTCAGTGTTTTACAGGACGTGACGGAAGACATTTTAGATCTCTGTCTCATTAATATATTCACATCAAAAGTGAAACATATTTTTGGTCCATATCTTTGTGCTTTTCTTCCATTTCTTTCCTTTTATTAAGTGTTTTAGCATGATGAGAACAATGCATTGGGCAATCAGAATGAAACGTGGCTGTTACAATGCAACTATCGTGATTAATATTAAATACGTTAAAAGACACATCTAATTTAACCAAATTATGTTTATTTTCATATTAAATGTCAAAAACAGACAGTTCTTTAGAAATTAAAATGTGCATTAATAACATTAACAATAACTTTAAATGAAAGTATGTAATTTAAATTTATTAAAAATAAATTAAATGAAAGTTTGGTATTATATTATATTATATTATATTATATTATATTATATTATATTATATTATATTATATTATATTATATTATATTATATTATATTATATTATATTATATTATATATTTTATTATTATTTTCTGTGGCGGTCAAAAGTTTGTGTTATTTAAGATTTTTTTAAATGTTTTTGCTCACCAAGGCTGAATGTATTTGCTCAATACAGTAAAATTATGTAAAAATTATACTGTAAAAATCACTAAATAATATTACAATGTAAAACAACTGTTTTCTATGTGAATATATAGTAAAATGTAATTTATTCCTGTGATCAAAGCTGAATTAATTTAATTAAAATTGCAGTAAAAATCACAAAATATTATTACAATTTAAAACAGCTGGATCTCTATGTAAATATATAATAAAATGTAATTTATTCCTGTGATCAAAGCGGAATTTACTTAATTAAAAATATTGTAAAAATCACTAAATAATATTACAATGTAAATCAGCTGTTTTCTATGTGAATATATAGTAAAGTGTAATTTATTCCTGTGATTTTCAGCATCATTACTCCAGTCTTCAGTGTCACATGATCCTTCAGAAATCATTCTGATATGATGATTTGCTGCTCAAGAAACATTTCTAATTATTATCAGTGTTGAAAACAGTTGTGCTGCTTCAGATTTCTGTGTGATGACGCTGCACACATTTTGTCAGGAGAAGTGAACTGGTTTCCTGTCTTCTCAGTGAACACTACACCCTGTCAATCAGGATTCAGTGGTTGTTTTTGGAGCCCTGTTTACAGTCTTTGGGAATTTATTATTTCATCACAAGCATTACTGCAGCACATGCATGTTAATGATAACACCCCGCCCTCAATAATCCGAGCGCGTGTCCGATGATTGTGGAGAGTTGGCGGTGATGATGGGAACGTGCAGAAGTGTGTCTCGCTGCCATGAAATATTCAAGGCCTCATTAAGACGCGGGTGAAGAGAGTCACATCACTTCATCCTCGTCCTCCTCGCTCACCTCTTCATCATCATCCTCCACTGATTCCTCCTTAAAGGGAATTAATAGTTAATACTCCCTCATTCCACCCGTGTGTCGTTTAACCGTATTCCATTCCAGCAGCGTCGAAGATCCCGTCCGGCTCCTTCTGAATGCTGATGCGCTGTGAGATGGATGTACGTCGACAGAAACACGCTTTCTTGAATAATCAGTTCGACTGCTTTGCATTCACTGCTTCAGTGAGCTCTTCCTCTCTCTGAGCAATCCAATATCTAAAATATCAGACAGGCCGGTGGGTGGAATTAACAAAAGCTTTTATTTTTCACTTAGACATCTTTATTTTAATTCGTCGTGAGAGCAAACATTTTTTTCTTCCAGTGCCCTGTGTCTCGTGTTTTTAATGGGAATGGCCTCTGATAGTGTTAGTTGGGTTTCTTGCACCAAAAACATGATTTCCACTGATTCTCTGACCTGTACTGTGCCTTTAAGATGTACTTATGCATGCAGCTGACCTCTTTTACGATTGGATGACCGCTGCATGTGAATGCTAATGAGCTCGTGATGTCATATATATATATTTCCCATGATCGCACGGATGAAGGTCAGATGTTACGCATCTTCTATGTTTGCTGAAGTTCTGCTTCACCCTGGGCGTGTGTCGGTGAATTGATGTTGAAATGTTGTTTATTTCTCAATGGGATTTAATTTGTTTATGAGGTGACGGCCGCGCCGCTTCAGATGTGAATGCAGACGAGCTTCCCTGACACAAAACACAATTTAAATACAAATTAGCAAGAGCGCAGAAACCAATAGCATTTGCATTAATTCCACAGGCGGGTCACATGGTGTGTTTCTAAGATAAATGAGTCTGTCCGCCGTATCGAGAGGATGTTTCCTTTCATCCAAATGAGGAACAGGCCCGTTTTCACACATTCACTCACTTTCGTCTGTTTGTTTGGTTCGATTTGTGTATGTAGATGAGGACGGGTCGTTCATATGAAGCTTTTTCTCATGCGTTTTGCAGGGTTATTATAATTAACAAAACTATAAAAAAAAACATAACTTTAAATATAATAGGCCAATACGTAAACTGAGATGAAATAAGGTGATTTCACAATAAAGTAATTAAGTAATTAAGCAATTATTAATCTTAGTTTATGTTAATTTCAACATTTACTAATACATTAATACATTTAAAAGTTGTATCTATTATTATAATATTTAACAGTTATATTTTTATGAACTTATTTTAACAAAGACTAATAAATAGTGTAACAAATGCATTGCTCATTGTAAATTAATATTAGTTAATGCACTAACTAACGGGACCTTATTGTAAAGTGTTGCCAATTATTTCTTTATTTTCAGCTGTTTTCTCATTTTCATGTAGTTTGATGATGATGAACTAAACAGTAAATAAATAGATAGAAAATCATAAACAACATTTACAACAACGGTTTAACCTGATGTACTAAATATTGATTCAATAAAATTTGATTGAATTAACCCTTGTGCGACCTTATGGACATTTTTGTCCATTTCAGTTTTGTTTTTTGTTATAAGTGTGCCTTTGTTAATGCCAACTACATGAATTTTGGCTCAGGTGTTTTTTTATTGTAATTTTAATATTTTACCCTCATTTCCTACCCTCCGTACAAAAGAATACTCTCACTCACGACCTTAAGGACAAAAATCCACATTGAAACCCATTAAAACTGCAATTTTTTAACCCAGGGACATTTGACTATAAAATGATACAATATTTGCAAATCATTCTATCAGCAAGGCTTCAAATTTTACATTTTTACTAGATTGTGCCATATTTTCAAATTTGGCATATAAAAGAAATACTCGCTTTATTTGTGTTTTCTGCTTATGCATATTATAGAGTTAATTTGAAAAATAATGCAGCTATAATTGTGTGGGTGTGTTGGTAAGGATGTCAGAGTGTAGTTTGCATGTGTTTACTGAAAATTTAATGTGTGTAATTAGTTTGAAAGAAATTATATCATACTGGCAATCAAAAATCCCACTCCATGTATGAGTCGCACCCTTGGCAGGGTCATAGGGTCATGTGTAGGGCCATGTGAAAAAAGTCAAAGAAAGTTAATGAGCTTTGAGGTTTTTCTTTTTCACCCAAACACGCATCTTAACCCTTGATTGCACTTTTTCACTTGTTATTGTTTTTGTACGGAGATAAAAGGTGCACTTGAATTTGAAGTAGAAGTTCAGAAGCCCCTAAACACATTGTTTTAGTTTTCACCACAAGAAAATGCTGATTGTTTAGTCTGGGAGATTTTAGACAAAGTTTGAGTTCACACAGGTGTCCTCACAGCCAAACCTGTAAATATGTGGTGCTTGAGGGGTTGATCATTTCATTGTTTGAAGAGACGTTACTCAGCAGAGGAAGCTTTTCAGAGTGAGCACACAGGTGCATTAGAAGCCGAGGATGTAAGGAAACCGATTTCTAAAGCGTTGAAATTCTGAAAATGAATGCATGTTGGGTAATTATGAATAGAAGAGATGCTGATAAAAATACAGTCAGTGAAAGTGGAAAAAAATATTAATGTATAATATTTCTATGACAGTTTTTTGGCATGGACATGTTTGTCCATTATGGACCTAAGTGTTAGTTTTTGTAAAAAAAATCTGACACTACATAAAAAAATATAAATGCCTCAAAATTAATGTTGTTGTTCTTCATTGACAGACCCAAGAATCTAATAAGCAAAGAAAAAAAATTCTGCTTAGCATTTAGTTTAAAATACTATTTTTAATTTTTTCATTAAAAAACACCCATGGCATTATGCAAACAAACCAGCATTTAAAGGGTTACAGTTCTTAAAATTAATGAATGTTTGGTATCTATGGATAGAACAGATGCTGGTTAAAAAATTGACATCAGTGAAAGTGGAAAAAATATTAATAAATCATATTTTTATGACAGTTTTTGGACATTTGTCCATTTGTGTAACTTTTTTTTTTTTTGATGCACAAGGGTTAACAAACATGACAAAACGTTACGCCTTCAATGCAGTGTACATTTCCTCAAATAAGATTTTTTTTTTTATCACTTCATGCATGTGAATTTTGCTATTAAAAAGTGTTTCCAATTTTTAAAAAAAAACTTATTTTATCTATTTTCTTATTTTCACTTGGTTTCATATTAAGTACTAAAATAACTAAAACTAAATGAATCAGTTTCAGGCTTATAAAAAAACCTCAAGAAATGATCAAAACAAGAAAATGGAAACTTTGATGAAAACAATAATAGTTTCTCAGTGATACTAAAATAAACTGGCTTGTTTTTTATGCGAGTGGCTCGTCTCACATCATTTAGAAACAGCATTTCTGTCTTCTTGAATTGGCTGCATTTTTGCCAGGTTTAATGAGGAAAATGTGGGAGGAAATAAATATGCTCAGAATTAGTTGGATTTCTCCAAATTCCAGATTGCGTGTGAAAGTCGGCTGATGGTTTGGTATCTGCTGTCGGCACGTCGGATGGAGCATTAAATCATTCTTTCTCATAATTGCTCTGATATTAATGTTTTATCGGTTAATTGCTGGCAGAGCGTCGCTTCATTCGCTGACTTCTAATTACAACATGTTTAGACACGCGTGTTGGAGGATTCAGAGTCAGGCGGAGAAATCACTGTTACTTCACAATAAGGTTTCATGTGTTCGCATTAGTTAACATGAACTAAGAATGAACAAAACTTACACAGCATTTGTTCATGTTAATCTCAACATTTAATAATGCATTTTTTAAATAAAAAGTTCTACATTTAACTTTAATTAATGCACTGTGAACTAACAAAAATAAGAACATTTTGTTTTATTATTTATTACTTAATGCATTAACTGATGTTAATAGGATGTAATTGTAAAGTGTTACTAAGAAATGCATAGAACTGTATTTTTTTACCTGAGAAAGCAAAGTTTGTCAAGATGAACTTTACATGTTGGTTTGACAAAGACTTGTTTGAAAGTTGAAGTTATATTTGAAATGCCACTTAGAGATTTTTGTATTTATTGTATGTATTATTTCATCATATTGATTAAATGAACTTTTGTAGATCGGTGTGGAAGAACCCTTCATTTCCCAGAACGCATCACCTGTGTTGAATTTCTTTAAATTGCTTTATTACTCTTTATTATTTGTGTTCAGCCGTGTGTTTTAAAAAAGACACATTTAGACTGTCAGATATGAGATTGTGTGTGTGTATATAGTGTGTTTATAGACTGTATTCACTGTATAACATCAGCTCAAGTCTCTAGTTTCTTCAATAGACTGTAAAAAAAGATGTTCCACTATTGTAAATTGGAGCCAAAATATCCCAGAAACGGTCAACGCTGATGACGTCATTTGGAGCCTGAGGTCCCGCCCACACTTCAGCTCCTGCAGACTCATTCAATATCACAGCTGTCAATCATTATGCCACACCCCATCATCAAATGACTAATCTAAAACCAAACTTATTAGGGAAACGAATACTTGAACATAAGTCAGCGTGATGAGAACTACCTAAAATATGGATGTCGTGTAAACTAAGGTGAACTGGATCACTGCATTGACCAAACTAGCTGCTGTATAATATGAAGCAAGCTGTTTTCATCTCCGAAACGCTCTGTGTGTGTTGTGCCGTGAATGTTTAATTAATGCTTCACACAAACTCTTAAATTGTGGGGCAGTTTGTGTTAATTACCCCCTTTATCCTGAAATCTCGGCGTAAGTGAAAAGCTTCTGCTAATGAAGATGCAAATTACCCGCGCGGCTCGTGGATTGATGGTACACGTCTCTTTATTTCTCTGATGGACCCGCATTAGAACTTAAAAGCATTGATATTTATGTACATTTACACGTCACATTTCCTCTGCGCATGCATGATAGTTTGTTTCCTGATGTGATTAAAAACACTTTTTATGATGATTAGGTTTAATTGTGCTTGTAAATATGTTTCCTGTATTAGGCGAAATTACTACAGAAAACATCCACACAGGGATAAAAGTGTCATTTATTTATAATTGAATATGGCAGCTTGCTGTACAGAATGACTTAAAGCTCTATAGAAAATGAGTTTTACAAGCAGAAATCATGTTTACAATGGCGCGTTGCTTTATTTCACTGTGATAAACATTAAAAACACATTATTTCAAAAGCATGCAAGTGTGTTACTGTAAATGTGTGTGTGGAAAAATATTAAAAATTCAAAATTTCAAGTCGAATGTGTTTTCCACTACGCACATTGTTTCAAAGCAGCTTTACAGAAAATCATGATGAAAATGTTTATAATATCTTCAGGTCAGAGCTGGGCAATAATATAATTACATTTTCAGACAAACATTCAGACAGCCAAGATTTGCTATATCTTGTATACTTGGCTTTAAGTGAATATATTTTGTCGATGGAGCTTTTATAAATGCTGTTCAGCTTCTATTGACCCTGAATATTAGTTTGTATATCCCATCTCCGTCTGTGCCTCATTTCACCTGTTTCACTCGTTTGTGTCGAGTGTGTTTTCCTCTGCAGCCGTTATTGATCTGTGTGAATCTCTGAGGGCGTTTTAACGTCTGCACTGTGATCTTTCCATCTGACAGCAGGATCCCGTCTGAATGTTTTATAAAAGCGTAAGGTTTATCTCATTATAAGTTGACCTGAGGACATTCCAGAGTTTTATTGCATATTATAAAGCAGGTACTTGTGTTGGGATTGGTCAGTCCAGTGTAGCTGTTGAATGCTCACAGAGTACTAACTAACTTGGGTTAACATGGGTTGTTCATTTATTGATAATTAATTAATGACCAGAACAGAATGAACAATGAACAGAATTTAGATATGCCTTTGTGTTCCAAAGTTATGATGATTTGAACTTAATGATGTTGACCTAAAATTACATTAGATGCTATATTTTGGCAATACTTTAAACTATTGGAACAAAACTTGGTACACTTCATCAGCACTATGCTCTTAAGGTATGTACCGAATTTCGGAACAGCGCCACCTACTGGTCATGAAAAATGGCTATTTTTGTTTGAAACTTAAAATCAGAGAGAATCTATTAACTTAGTTTGCATGAGTTGCACATTCATTGATGCTGAATTTACATGTATTTTCCAGATTTATTTGAGCTCAGAAGCACACTTGATCCTGAATAGTAACGGATCAACTCTATAGTGCCACCACCAGTTCAAAAATGCATTTTTGGGGGGTTATAACTTTTGAATCTTTTGTTCTAGAAACAAAAGCTAGAAATTAGCTGTTATATTTTGGCAATACTTTAATCTATCAAAACAAAACTTGGTGCACTTAATCAGCACCATGATCTGAGGGTACATGCCAAGTTTCGGAACAGCACCACCTACTGGTCATGAAAAATTACTATTTTTGTTCAAAACTTAAAATCAGAGTTCATACATGAACTTACTTTACATGAGTTGCACATTAATTAATGCTGAATTAATATTTATTTTCCAGATTTCTTTGAGCACTGAAGCACATATGGTCCTGAATCATAATCTGACCAACTTTGGAGTCTCTAAGGCCAACTCTATAGCGCCACCACCAGTTCAAAAACCTTTCTATATTTTGGCAATACTTGAATCTATTAAAACGAAACTTTACACTTCATCAGCACCGTGATCTGAGGGTACACACCAAATTTGGGAACACTGCCACCTACTGGTCATGATAATGTGCTATTTTTGTTCATAATTTAATATAAACTGAGAGCATCAATTAACTTAAGTTGCATAATTACTGATTCTAAATTATCATTTATTTTCCAGATTTCTTTGCGCAGTGCAGCACACTTGGTTCTGAATATTAATCGGACCAACTTTGGGGTCTCTAGGAAAAACTCTGTAGCGCCAGCACCAGTTCAAACATTTTTCTTTTGAACCCTTTTTTCTAGAAACAAAAGCTAGAAATTAACTGCAATATTTTGGCAGTACTTTAATCTTTCAAAACTGAACTTAGGACACTTATCTGAGGGAACCTGCGAAATTTGGGAACAGCGCCACCTACTGGTCATGAGATCTGAAAAATGGCTATTTTTGTTCAGAAAATCAAAGAGCATCTACTAACTTAGTTTGCTTGAGTTGCACTTCCATTGATGGTGAATTATCATTTATTTTCCAGATTTCTTTGTGCACTGGAGTCACGTGGATGTCCTGGAAATGATGTCATCAGTCTGCGTCAACAGCAGCTGAACCAAGCACACTTTCATAACCCATTACAGATAGCTTCAACCAAGGCCTTTTTCAACTAGAGCATATATTTTGATGTACATATCTATATATAATTGAGAACAATGCTTATTTTGTGTCAGACATAAGTCACTAGAAAGAAAATACAGCTTTTATATGGACAAATGCAAAGCAATACTTCCTCACGTCAAATCAGGTTACCGTGGCTGGATTTGTAATGCAAACTATTTTTACTCTTGTTTTTGTTGTTGTTGGTCGTACGGGATCTGCTCTCTTCAGGGTTTGTAACAAATAATTAATACATTTACAAACGTATGAATGAAAAACTGCTTATTTAAGAAAAAATTTTATACCTTGAGACAAAGATGTGTACATTTCTTGCATCATTCTAGAGTAAATAAATGATTATATTCACAAATATGCGCTTATGTTTTACTTCAGCAGATGTTGACGTTTTATTGTACAACATACAACTGATGTTGCTTTAAAATGTTTCATGTGGTTTGAAGAAGTGCAGCACTGTGTGATATATGCATGTGTGGAATATATATTATATATAAAGCTCTTATTTTTAAATGCCAGTTTTATTTGTTGAAGAAATGATTCAAAGTTACAAAGCACGAAATTACTCTAGAGCTCATAATTACACGTTCTTATTAACGCTGCCACGTCTGATTAGTAGCCTGACTGACTGGAGCCGATTTAAGGTGGAATGAATGAACAAATCACAGTATTGTAATGAATTACATTTCATACGCTTTCACACTCCTGCTCATTTACAAATGGGAGTGTTTATAACCGAGTGATTTGCATTATTGATGCGATGTCGCTACATTGTGACAGTCTCTCACCTCATACGAGTGAATAATGTCTCTCCGATCAATTCTTTAATCTCACTTTATCTCGTTTGCTATGTGATGATTAATAACTTAAGGAAGAAAGTGTTGAAGGATTGTCTAGTTCTTCACCTGAACAGAAGTTCTCAGTGTACGAGTGTCATAAATATGCTGTGAAGTGACGCTGGACAGTCGTGAGCACATCATCTTCTGGGCCTCGTTACAGTCGCTATTAACGAGCGTCTCAGGCGTTGTGATCATGAGTGTTCAGGTACAGATCAGCGCTGGTCACACACTTTAACCTCACTGCATTTCTTATTTCTCAAACAGTAAAGTTTGGTGTTTGCAACAGCAAGGTCATGGGATTCAATTCCCAGGCAATGCAAGAACTGATCAAATGTGTATCAAATGTGCACTGCAAGTCACTTTGGGTAAAAGTGTCTGCCGAACGCATGAATGAAAATTTGACATGTAAGTACTAATATGCCCTGATTCATCCCAGAGCCTGTCAATCAATCACTGCGCTGAAACAATGAGTTATAAACTTTGCAGTTTGTCTGCGGCTCTAAAAAACATGCAGGTCAGATCTTTTTTAGCTGCTATATTTTGGCAATACTTTCATCTATTAAAACGAAACTTGGTACACTTCATCAGCACTATGATTTGAGGGTACATGCCAAATTTTGTCACAGCGCCACCTACGGGTCATGAAAAATGGCTATTTTTGTTCATAACTTAAAATCAGAGAATCTATTAACTTACTTTACATGAGTTGCACATTCATTGATACGACCCAAAATTAGATTAGCTGCTATATTTTGGCAATAGTTTAATCTATTGAAATTAAATTTGGTGCACTTCATCAGCACCATGATATGAGGGTACGTACCAAATTTCAGTACAACGCCACTTACTGGTCATGGAAAATGGCTATTTTTGTTTGTAACTTAAAATCTGAGCGCATCATAGTTTACATGAGTTCACACTCATTGATTCTGAATCATCATTTATTTTCCAGATTTCTTTGAGCACTGGAGCACACTTGTTCCTGAATAGTAATCTGACTCTATAGCGCCACCACCAGTTCAAAAACCCTTTTATATTTTGGCAATACTTTTCTACCAACAAGATCAAGAAATTATGCAGCGCTTCTTAATAAATTATTTTTTCTAAACATGAGAGAATTAAACATTGTCTGTTAAATGAATAGATGTAATTTTCCATTTAAAAAAAAAAAATAATTATGAACTTGTCATCAACACCCTGATTCGCAAAGCCTGTTTTAGCTGATTGTCCATTTGTTCTTTTTTTCCTCCGTTCAGCAGCTATAAAACATCCTGCCACTGGAAAAATAACCCCGGGTTTCCCGTATAAATCAAGGCTAATCATTGGCCCGGCCAGCAGTGGGTTTTTGTTTTCGCTTGATTGTCCAATCAGTCACAGCGGTGGAGAAGGGGGCGGGGTCACGAAAGGTCACTCTCACCCTCCCAACGCTGATCTATAGATCATTCAGACACTTTTGTTTCCTCCTACAAAGGATCAAGAAGGACTGAAGAACTGCGGCTTTATGTTCCTGTGCCGACAGGAAGTTCATCATCGGGGTCAGTGGAGTGTATCGTCCATCCATCTGTTCAGATCTCTGAGCTGAGTATCACAGGAATGAACTCTAAATCATTTCACTACTAACAGGTTCTATATATGAAGGTTTCATATTGTTAAGGTTCCATACGTGTGCTTCTAAGAAGATGATCACAAACTATAACGGTGATTCTGATGCCAAACAAAACGTCTGAGATAGTTTTTCACTTCTTTACGTGTCTGCGACGCCTCATTCATCTGTTCCTCAAAGGCCTTTTTATTTTCTGAGAATATTAATGATCTGTCGATGGACTGATGTACGACATGCAAACGCGTCCCGAGCGATCGGTGGTGATGAATGAAATCAACGCTGAGCTTTTGCTTGATCTCATAACACTCATCACTCTCTCGCTAATGGCTTTCTGTTGCAGTTCCTGCAAGGCGTCACCTGTCATTACAGGAAATGACACGTTCAATCAGAAACGACAAACAATCGTTTCCTGCCGCCGCAGCTCTCGCATTCGTCTTCATGGACAAACAGCAGCTTCTGACAGTGGGACGCTCGAATGATTATAGGCCGCTAAAGGACTGAATCATGAAAGATTAATCATAAATAAACTTTACACTTTATAATAGCTTTCGTTGAGTCATTAAACAAATATTGTTACTTTCTATAATGCATCACAGATCATTTCAGATTCATTCAAATGTTTTTAAATTCACTATATAAATTTATGTTCTTTTGCACAAACTCATTTTTGAATGTGAAGTACTGATCTGTTAAGCAGTGTGATGTTAAGAAATATATGGTATCACTGTATGCTATCAAGTTGTAAAGCTGGATATGATTTGTATCATTTTGTCATTTAAAATATGAAATATAAGTAATGCCAGTGTTATTTTCAGTGCTGTCAGATGATCAAACATCATTTTAGTTCTTTTAATCGTGTCAAACCTAATTAAAGTCTGACACTAGTGCTGGTTTAATTGGTGATGGAGTGTCAGCCGTTAGTCGATGCCCAGTGCTAATGAACCTTGAGCTGCTTATTTCAGCTGATTCATGCTTCTTCATGATTGTGTCGTGCGTGTGATATGGGCAGAGCGGTTGAGTTAATTTGCCCTCGAGGAGCAGCTGGTCAACCAAACTACCATCATAAAACTCAACAACTGTCAGTGGCCTCATTAGATTCTATTAACCTACCTGTGAAAACGAGCTGCTTTAATTAAAGCCTTCAGTGAGAGTGACAGCCCATGAATAACAAGGTCTAGTGTGTGTGAGTTTGAATGTCCTTTTGATTTGGTAAACCAGTTTTCTGGTGTTTTTGAGTGTGTCTCATAACTGCCTCAAAACTCAGATTTTCCGACTGTATTGTAGATTTTACTATGTATTTATAACAATTACAATAACTGGGTTATAACTCGGTATTAACCCTGAACCTAACTTTAACCCATGTAGTTACCTGTACTCTCTTGGGTAGGTACACTGTAAGTACACATACTGTAAAATAAACTAACTGATTTATTGTTTGCAGTGTCCGTTTGAACGTTTGATTTATCATTTGAGCACTGAATGACAGGTTTATTCTGGATTAATAATGAAAATTAAATATCAAATAAATTATTTTTGGTACAGTTCATGCATTTGATTTTTCATTTGAGCGGCCGTTTTGAGAGTTTGATTTATTATTTGATCCAATTAAGCATTTTGTTTTTCATTTTAATTTTGTTAGAAAAACTTCCACAGGTCATTCCCACGTCATTCCACTTGCGCAGTGCTTTCCTGTTTTGGTTTTTAATCCGAATCTGATCCAGTGTTTACATGTATTCTCGATTTGATTAGAAAAGGAATAAATCACCCTTTCCAATCCGATCGAAATTTCATTCAGATCAAACTCAGTTGGATTGATTAAGGTTTTCCATGAAGGCTTTTCATTCCGATTAAAAGCTAAAATTATTACACCATTAAAAAAGAAATGAAAATATATAATTTTAAAATAAAAAAATAAATAAAAAAACCTAACATAAAAGATGAAATATTTGCCTGCATGTCATGTGACCATTAACCAACATCAGAGAACCATAAATATGCAAATTTATTTTATATTATTGAAATATGCTGGGTTAAAAACAACCCAAGTTGGTTTGAAAATGGACAAACCCAGCGATTGGGTTGTTTTAACCCAGTGGTTGGGTTAAATGTTTGCCCAATGTGCTGGGTAGTTTTATTTAACTCAACTATTGATTAAAAATGACTATATGTCTGGATTAAAATGAACCCAAAATGTGTTGGAAATTAAAATCAGACACATAATTACTAGAGGAAACAATAATAATCAAAAGGAGAATATTTATTAATAATCAATTTAATAAATGTTTATTATTTAATTATTATTCATTAAACTTGTTAATAAATTTTCATTTATTATACATAGTAATTAATGTTAAATTCCAACATACTTTGGGTTCATTTTAAGCAAGAAATACAGTCATTTTTAATCAATAGTTGAGTTAAATAAAACTGACCAGCACATTGGACAAACATTTAACCCAACTGCTGGGTTAAAAATACTTAATCTCTGAATTTGTCCATTTTCAACCCAACTTGGCTTGTTTTCAACCCAGCATTTTTAAAAGTTTAATAAAAACACTCTGTTCTTTCAAAAACTATTCTGTGCTTTTATTCCTTGAAAATGCTTAATGGCACATTAAAACATAAAAGGCTCATCCTTTGACCAATATTGTACTGCTCATTGATTTAATTTAACGTTCATATTTAATGTTGATGATAACTGTCAAGGCTGTAAGGATGAAACGGATGTTGAAGCAGCAGTAAAATGATGAACTGCAACTATGATGTCACAAACATTCTAGAATTCTCTTGAGCGTTTGCAGATTTCACTGAAACATGAGATGAATCAGAGTTTGATCAGTTTAAGGTTAAATTTGAGCTAGAAAACATGAAGCAAGAGTTAATTACCGCAGCTTTTAACTTCTTTGACGAAGCTCAGTTACATGGAGAACTCACAGACGTCATCATCAAAGTTCACGGCAAAGAGTTTGAAGCTCACAAGATCATCATGTGTGCCTGCAGCCCTTATTTTAGGTAAAGACAAGCTTTGCAATTGTACAATGTCTGATTTAATAGTGACATCTTCAGAAATTAATACCATTTTCTTCACAGGATGCTTTTCTCCACATCAGTCAAAATGGAAAACAAACATTCCTATGATATTCCAGGAGTCTCCTCAGATATCATCTCTCTTATTATTCGGTACGCTTATGGAAGACCTGTCCTCATTTCTAAAGAGAACGTGTCGGAGCTCTTGCTGGCGGCCGATCAGTTCTTGGTCTCAGGTCTGATAGAGGTCTGCTGTGAGTTTCTGGAGACGCAGTTATGCTCGGAGAACTGCATTGGCATCTGCGGGTTTACAGAGCGTTTCCAGTCCTGCTCAGAGCTCCACCATAAAGCCAAGCTCTTCATCCTGCGGCACTTTGAGGAGGTTCTGCTCGTGTCTGAGGAGTTCCTGGAGCTCTCGCTGGAGCAGCTTAAAGAGATCACTGATAAAGATGAGCTGAATGTCAAACAGGAGAAGGTGGTTTTTGAGGCCGTCCTCCGCTGGATCAGTCACGCTCCTGAAAACAGGAGACAACACATCGCCGTGCTTCTGCCAAAGGTGCGACAGATTCATCACGTTAACCATAGTTTTCTCTGTATAAACTCTTACCTCTGTTTATATTTCAGAAATGCTAAACATGACAATAATCACTTATATTTCAAAATAAGGTATAACTCACTGAGATATACAACATATAGAGAAAAAAATGATATGAGATTGTCATATAAACAGCTTAACCCTTGTGCGTCAATTAAAAAATGTCCAAAAACATAAAAATGTGAAGCTTGGGAGCACAGACTTAAGTTTGGTCTCATTTTAAAGAAGACCCTTGGCAGATTATTGTAGAAGTAAAAAAAGGTTAAAAAGTGAAATAATTAAAAAAGTTATAGAGGTTTAAGTTTATGAAAATGATTTATGAACAATATTTTATATAAAATATATATTTTATGAAACATGTTAAACTCTAAAACTGCTAGAAAATCAAAGCCACGAATCTAAATAAGTTGTGTTCCAAATTTGAGGTTGATATCTCAAAGAATGAGCTTTCAGTAAGATTTTTTTTGGATGCAGTACCACATTTCCCCATTAGATCCCAGATTAGATGCCATTAGAGTTTTTCTCTCTCAAATATCACACACACACACACACACACACACACACACACACACACACACACACACACACACACACACACACACACACACACACACACATAATTTATTTGATTGGCTCTATAATATGCAGAAGCAGAAAACAGGAATAAAGTAAGTATTTGCTTTATGGGCCAAACCTGAGAAAATGGCACCATCTGATAAAAAATAGTCAAAAAATTAATTTTGAATTCTTGCCAACAGAATGAAAGCCTATGAACAAAGATTGCATCATTTTAAAGTAGAATGGTCCTGGGGTTAATAATGTCAGTTTTAATGGGTTTCAATGGGGACATTTTAGTCCTTAAGGTCCTGAGAGGAACTATTTTGTGTTACTGGAGTAAAATAGATTTATTAAAGGAAATGGGGGTAATATAGTACAATTCCAATAAAAATACACACTTGTGCCAAATTTTATGCAGTTGGCATTAACACAGGCAAAATGATCAAAAAAACAAAACTGAAAAAGACAAAAAATGTCAGTTCAAGGGTTCACATAGATAAAGTACATTTTGCTTTACTGTTTATCAAACCAAGAAGAAACTCAATATAATGTTAAATTCCCACTTAAATAAGTTGGACTTTATTTAGCCTATGCATAACATATATATCCATAATTAGATTTGCCTGTAACTCTTCCCTCACTGTGCTTCAGGTTCGACTGGGATTGATGTCCCGTGAGTACTTCATGAACAGTGTAAGGAACAACACACTGCTGTCGGAGAACGAGGCGTGTTCGGCCGTTCTCGACAATGCAATGAAGGCCATTTTTGACCTCCCTGTTGAGGGAGCCACCACTTCAGCCCAACTGACACGCCCACGTCTGCCCTATGAGATCCTATTGGCCATCGGAGGGTGGGACATAAGCATTGCCACCAGTAGGATCGAGGCATATGATGCGAGGGCAGACCGCTGGGTCAGTGTTACTCAAGAGGATGGGCGTCCCAGGACCGATCATGGCACAGCGGTCCTCGGTGGGTTTGTGTACTGCATTGGTGGATTTGATGGCGAGAATTATTGCAGCAGTGTGAGGAAGTTCAACCCCATCACACACACTTGGCATGAGGTGAGCACTGATACGGTTCTGAGAATCAGCTAGTTTCATTTTACTGGGACTTTGGATGGTGTATGGATTTGGACTAAACCATGACTGATATGAAACTTGGGTGGTGATCCAAAAACACTAGCCTTTCTGGGAACCATATTTGGGTAATACTATAGTACTTTGATATATACCATGGTACCACTTGGTTATAATATTTATATGGCATTTAAAGACACTGTAAGGTACTGTAGCATTTGGGTAATGTCCAACCAAGTATGGTAATACCATGGTACATGTCCAAGAAAAACCCCACAGTATTGCAGTAATGCTGTTCAGATAGGCAGCTTTGTTTAGTGCTGTCTGTGTGTTACACTCTAGATGGGTCCCATGTACGAACGGCGATGTTACGTTAGTGTTGCTGTTCTGGACGGCCTCATTTATGCCATTGGAGGTTGTGATGGACACCAGCATCTTAAAACAGCAGAGAGCTACAACCCAAACACCAACCTGTGGACAATGCTGGCACCCATGATTCAACGGAGGAGTGGCGCCGGCGCCACCTCACTGCAGGGCAGGGTAAGAACCCTCACCCAACCCAAGTCAAGCACTTTACTGGTATAAGAGCATGTTGGACACTGTCAGTGTGTTCATTCTGTTGTATTTGTGTTTGGCAGGTTTATATCTGTGGTGGTTTTACTGGCGCCGAGTGTCTCTTCACAGCTGAGAGCTTTAACCCCGAAACAAACCAGTGGACTTTCATCGCTCCCATGGGCAGCCATCGCAGAGATGTCGGTGTGATCGCTTATGGAGATCTAGTTTATGCTGTGAGTATTATACGCAGAAATTTAAAAATGCTAAATAAGGTGTTCAAATGAGACTCATATTATCAACTGTACAAAAATAGATTCTCAAAAATGCATGCATGGCTGCAAAACCATTGGAGCCATATATTAACAGATAAACGCACATTTATGCTTCAAGGTTGGTGGTTTTGATCGTGCCGGTCATTTGCGAAGTGCCGAGGCCTACGACCCTCTCACTGACCGCTGGCATGATGTGGAACCTTTGAACAACCCACGCAGCAACTTCGGCATTGAGGTGAGATACGGACATCTGCTGAAACGAGAGTTTTCATTGGTCGCATATACTGGACATGTTTCACATGAGTAACAGTTCTTTGATTCTGATGCTCCAGGTGTTGGACGATAAGCTGTTTGTTGTCGGGGGGTTTAGGGAATCTGTGTTCAGAACCTGCTCTAGTGTGGAGTATTACGACCAGAGGACGAAAAAATGGTAACATTCATATCACACTGCATGATGTAATGCCTACAAATGAACTGTGATCTAATTTTGGTAAAAAAAAAAGTAAGTTAACGTTAGTTAATGCAACAACTAACAATTATCAATATATTTGTTCATCTTTGTTAGGTAATAAAAACATAACTTATTGACTGTAAAGTCCTGATCAACACACTCCTGTCATGCACATTCTATATTAATGCGACTGCATTGCGTAGCATCAATAGATGACCTCATATACACACATAAAGCAGGAAGTATTTAAAGTCACCATGAAATGGAGAAGAAATGGATGGGACTTTATCCGTGTGGAATTGTTTGGATGGTGAAAAGAGCCTTTATGTGACTTTCTCTGTATGTTTTTGCGCACAGGAATGAGGCGTGTGACATGAGCACTTCCTGCAGTGCTGTGAGCTGCTGTGTCATATCCGGGTTACCCGATGTCACGCCGTATGTGGTCGATCGAGACTCTCTGATTGATCGACCTCCCCTTCCTGAAGAAACATCATAGCAGCAATGACATGCCACATGATCTGATTAAATGCAGTTGAAAAACAGTGTTGGATTGTGCACTTTAAAGTCGGCATGAAATGAAAGTTGCACTCGTCTTCTCTGTTGTGACGTATATCTGAATGAAACGACTTCTGGGGTTAGTTCTTGATTTTGTCCATTGGAAATTGATGATGGATGGTTGTGGTTTGCTATTGGTGGATCTCATGTGAGTGACAGGTTGCCCCGCCCTCGTCAGAGAAGAGATTCTGCAAGAGGAAGATATTCTGATTCAAGATTTAATGATGTCAACCCAAAATTACATTAGATGCTATATTTTGGGAATACTTTAAACTATTGGAACGAAACTTGATGCACTTCATCAGCACTATGATCTGAGGGAGCATACCAAATTTAAGAACAGCGCCACCTACTGGTCATGAAAAATGGCTATTTTTGTTCAAAACTTAAAATCAGAGAGCATCTATTAACTTAGTTTGCATGAGTTGCACATTAATTAATGCTGAATTAATATTTATTTTCCAGATTTCTTTGAGCACTGGAGTATATTTGGTTCTGAATAGTAATCGGACCAACTTTGGGGTCTCTAGGACCAACTCCATAGCACAACCACCAGTTCAAAACTGCTCTTTTATATTTTGGCAATATGTTAATCTGGCAAAACGAAACTTGATCACCATGATCTGAGGGTACCAAATTTGGGAACAGCGCCATCTACTGGTCATGAGATCTGAAAAATGTCTATTTTTGTTCAGAAAATCAAAGAGCATCTATTAACTTAGTTTGCTTGAGTTGCACTTCCATTGATGGTGAATTATCATTTATTTTCCAGATTTCTTTGTGCACTGGAGTCACGTTGAAACATTCAAATGAGTCCCATATCCTAATTATTGTTCATATGTAATTCATTTTTCCAGACGCTCATTGCTTCTACCTTCAATTGCTAACAGTGATTGTAAATTAATTGCCTAAATTATTACATTATTTGCTAACTGCATTCTTTAAATTGTAATGTTGACATGCATTCTCTGTAAAGCCGCTTTGAAACGATATGTATTGTGAAAAGAGCTATACAAATAAATGTGAATTGAATTGAATTCAGTATATGTAGAAAGAGGCTATTCCTTTAGTGATTTTGGGGACATATAAAAGCAAACTCTGTGACGATCCTAAAGGTCTAGCAGCATGATGCTGTAACAAGCTTAAAATATATTCTTGAGCATGACCATAGACCCTTAAAAACCATTAACAGGAGCTTGTATTGCACAGGTTCCTATTACACAGGAACATGTCTTAGACAGCCCCAGATATTACGAATCGCTCTAGTCCAGTCTGGATAAAATAAAAGCATGAATCACCATCTCCACATCTTTAAAAGATAAAAAGCTCTTCAATTTAGCAATACTCCTCTGTATTTTAAAAAAAAGTTACCTTTAACCACAGCATTAACTTCAAATTTCAGCTCTGAATCAGAAATCACACCAAGGTTCCTCTGTTGTGTGTTAACATTAGTTAACATAACCCTAAACCCCACTTAAGATTTCCACTCATTATGCCTAGACCAAGTGTGAAGTGTGTGTGAAACACTTTCCAAACAGCCTCTTTTTTATTTTTATTCATTTATTTTTTATTTACTCAGTCCCTTCTTTATATCATCACTGTCAAAAGTAGACACCGCTTGAATAAATCATGGCAAACAGTCCTTGAAGGAGCGGTTCGGTCCCGAGACTCGGCTTGACTTCAGAGTAACCCATGTTTGTGTCTATTTTTCTAGATTTAGTCTTTTATTTTGCAGCTCTTTAGCTCCAGCAAATGTCATACAGCGGTATTTATTTTCATTCTCTGTTTCACAGATGAATACAGACATTGCCACCTCTGAGACATTCACACCCTGTCTGCCTAAAGCAAGTTCAGATCAGGTATTGTGTAGTTTTGTAAGATACACTAGTGTTTTTACCAGATGGTTTTTTAAATATTAAAGTATGTTCATTATAGTTAAGTGTGCTTCTTCTTTTACATCTGCAAAGTAGAAAGTTGATGTAGAGAAGAACAGAACGGTTCGATTGTAGTGGGAAATTGTAGTTTTTCAGTTATTTGGGAAACAGTAGAGATGAAATTGTGTCTTGCATTACTTCTCTTTTCTGTCTGTGAAGATTTGACAGGAACACAAGATTGGGGTGATCTCAGGACAGGATCGAGGCCTCTTTAGTGAAAACATGTACAAGTGTATCATATAAACAACTTTAAAACCCATTTTGATTTCATGGGTGATTCCAGAGTACTAACAAACCTTTCTGGCTTTTTTGTGTAGTGATGTTTTAGGACATACTGTATGTCCTTGTAAATAAGTAAAGCAACAGGATGCCATTTTATAAATAATAAATAAATAAGAAACTGTCCTTATAATTCATGCTAACCTTGTGTGTGTGTGTGTGTGTGTGTGTGTGTGTGTGTGTGTGTGTGTGTGTGTGTGTGTGTGTGTGTGTGTGTGTGTGTGTGTGTGTTAATTAGCAGGTGACATAATGATGTTTAGACACTCTCAGAGTTCAGCACTTAACCATCCTTTGACCAAATTAGTGTTCATTTCTGTTCATTTCTCTTTTATTCACCATCTGCTTGAATCGCTTGTTTTTCTCATTTCCAAGTCGCTTTGGATAAAAGCGTCTGCTAAATGAATAAATGCAACATAACATCTGCGTTTATCAGCTATTAACCCAAAGAAAAACACAGCAGAAGAGACACAGCGCCACACCACAGCCTTTCTCTGCTGCTGAAGTGATTTTGTAGAGATTAGATAAATTAGTCATTAACAAGAAGAAGATAATAACACTTTACCGGCATTAGACACGATAGTTTCCATTACTCTATTAATCCGGGTTCACTGACATGATCTTTTCTTCCGTATTGTGAGTGTAACAGATTATCAACAACATTAAAAAAGTAGGGCGGGACTTGGTTTTATGCATCGGTTGTTGATTGGATGTTGAGATGTGGGTGTGGCTAAACGATTGGAGAATCCTGCATACGTCACCAGAAAGAAGTCATTTTCAGCAGAAGATCCAGTTATTAATTAAATATTACTTGAGTCAATCAGCTTTATTTCTACAGCACTTTATACAGTATGGATTGTTTCAAAGCAGCTTCACAGTGATAAACAGGAAAATTATAGAATCAATGATGCAAACTTCATCAAATATGAGACTAATTCAGATAGAAGCATTATTCAGATCAGCTCAAGTTTCTTCTCGTCTGATAGTGTCAGTGCAGTCAAATCAATATCAACACTAAATATTAAAAAGGCTAAACTCTTAAAAAACATATGCATGAATTAATTGCCCACAATAAGATCTTTAACACGCATAGAGGACATTTTCTGTTCATGCCGACTTTAAGAAACAGTCCGGCTCTGTAGATAAATTAGAGAATTGATTTGTCTTTTTTAATTAATGAGTCAGTGTCAGAGGAGAGCATTGTGGGAACTGTCTGCCGCGTGATTGATTCAGCTTTTATTTAGTTCTTTTATGCACTGAATGTGTTTCTTTAAAAGGCCTTAAAATTAGGTGTCATTTACTCCGTGATATTGTCACGATCATGTTACATCACCGCCGTTCCAGAAAGAGCTTCAGTTCATTGGCTTTCTGGTGAAACGCAGAACCAGAAACATTAATCAAGAGATAACAGAGCCACCCGCAACAGGAAATGAAGCCATTAATGTCTTCCTGCGAGGCAGAGCTCGAATTAAGGAGAAAACACTGAGTCGGCCTGAGCGCCGCTTGATTATGCAGATGAAAAATGTCTTATTAAAGTACATACAACAAGGCATTAATGCGCGCTGAGCGCGTTTCAAGATGAATTAAGTTGGTTGAAGTTAGCCAGTCGTGAACGTGGCTTTATTGCCGGAGGGTGGAGATTTGAAGCGGCAGACTCTCAAATTGCTTTTCTGTGTTTCATATATCTGCAGTGACAACATCTGAGAAGCATCTCACGGGGTGAAAGAGGCTCGTGGACTTTAATAGAGAATCCAGAGCGAGGGGAAATTCTCCTGCATTTTGATGCCGCTCTTCCTCATTAGCAGCGTGTGATGATGCATTGTTGTGATTTTAAGGTTTGTTTGTGGAACACCCCATGAGGGAACACGCCGGCCCACACATTGCTGCAGTTTAAGCCGAGCTTGTGTGAATCATTGTTTGGCCTTTTTGTGACCATTTTATTACAGAGGACAGTGCGGAGGAGGAGAGAGAGAGCGTTATCTGAAGCTGCTGAAATCATGTACGCTTAGAGTTTGTACTGTATTCAGCATTATTACTTCTCAACCATCGCTCAAGACTTCTTTAGGCGATACTTCACTTCATTAGGGATGTAACGGGACACAGAAGTCAAGGTTCAGTACGTACCTCAGTTTTGGGGTCATGGTTCGATACGAGAGAAAACAGGAAAAGCAACAAATCCCCAGTGCTAGGTTTCTTTTCATTTATTTTGAGAGTTTGTCCTACCTAGCACATTTATCCCCTAGTTAGTACAGTACAGCCTCCTGTAGTGTGCACTAAGCAGTAAACAGATATGGCTGATAAAAAACAAAAGTATTTGGTCAAAAACAGCTACAAAACTGAAAATCATCTCAAAATAAATAGAATGATGGAAAATAAAATGAGTTTTCTTTGCACGTGAGAGTTTATTAACATGCGGTGACAAAGATGGATGCACAAAGTTCAATATTACACTTTTTTATGAAAGAAAAAGAGAAAAAAGTAGAAAAAGAGCCTATTTCATCTTTCCATGAGGAGACAGCGAGAGAAGCGACACCCGGGGCTTCACATTTCCAGGACACACATATATCATCACTGACTTCCACCACACAGATCGGCACAACGCCAGATGATTTTCTATCATTATAACAGCGGAAACAACTTAAAATACTCCATCATTTAACATAAACACAGATTGACATGAAAATGTAGTAATTTCACCATAAATGCATATAATTAAACCCTACTGTGTTTCACAGTCAACATATGGCTTCTTGCCCAGGGTAAAGCAAGGAAAACAAGATCTTTATGACCGCACAGGATATGTATAAAGATTTAACCTAAACGCAAAAGAAAAGGCATGAGAGTCGGCTGTTTTTCAAGTTTTGGTAAGACTTTCTATGAAGACCGTGCTTATAATGAATTATAGCCCCATTTATACTTATTCATAAGTATTACTATACTATAAATATATGTATAAAGACTCATTAAGACCTATACTGCATTATAAGAACAGTTATAGTTACATTTATATTATAAGCCATGCATTTGCTTTTTTCAATGCACATGCTCATAATGCATTATAAACTGATTTATAAATGATCAAGTATAAAAAGTATAAAATAGTTCCAGAGACACTTGTTGCTAATGTTTGGATTAATTCTGTAATTCTGATTTGTTAATTCTACTCTAATATATATATTTACTAAAAAAATATATTTTTTTCAACTGTTTGTATTAATGAATCCCCCCCCCCCCATTATATTTATTACAGGAATTATTGTTAATTAGTTACACTCACAAGTAAACAACTTTAAATGTATAATGAGCACATCTTCATGATTTCTTAAGGAAAATTGCATTCTGTGTTTTCACTTTATTTAAAGCCATCAATGATGCATTTATAGAGATTAGTAACTGTATTATTATAAGTATTTATAAGAACACAACATGGCTATTAATAACAAAATATTCACTTATTTGACAGAAATAAATCTGCATTACTAAAAAGTCATTGTAACTATAATATAATACCATTATAGCCATGCAGGTTGTTGAAACCATACGACTTACAAATCAGTGTATTAATGGATTATGAACATGGGCATTGAAAAAGAAAATGCATGGCTTATAAGTAATTATAAAAAATAATATAAATATGTAACTATAACTCTTCTTATAATGCAGTATAAGTCTTAATGAGTGTTTATAAATATGTTTACAAAATACTAATACTTAAAAATAAATAAGTATAAATGTCATTATAAACATGTTCTTCATAGTAAGTGTTACCTAAGTTTTAACTTAAAATGTTTGTGTATTTTTACATTGCCTTAGAAAAGTTTAAATGTTTTGCCACTTTCTTGAACAAATTAATAGGCTATATATATAGAAGCACTGGATAGTACATTGTTTAAATTTAGTGTGTTTAAACATGAATATGTCTATGGAAGAATGTATAACTGTACTGTGTACAAAGAGTTTCGCAATCCGAAAAAACATTTTCAGTAACAACTTTTTGATTTAAAATAACATGAATAAATGTTGTGTGGTATACAGCCGTGGATCAGTTGCGCGCTGCAAACACGGCACGTGAAAGAGCGCATGCTGCTCCTGCATCACATATTGCAAACGGAGTATGTGTGAACCTGGTGTAAGACATCATTCGAAACTGTAAAGGGTCTATGTTTATTCATGTACATGCACAATAAAAACAAAACATTGTGCTTTTGTAAAATTAAGTAAACAAACAGGATGCCGCTTTCTGCCATCCCTTTTTTTTTGTGAAGTTTGTGGAGCGCGTCACAAAAATAATTCAAACTCAGTGTATAGGCTACAAACAAGCTCTTGCGTGCCATCTTAACTTTTGTTATTGGTTGGTGTAAAGATCGTCTCTTCTTCTTCTGCTCTTTTTCCTTTTGTGGTGAATAACAAACAGCGTTGCATTAACGCACGCGCCCCCTTCTGGACTGGAGTGTGGATCGCCTGTGTATTTGTCGTCTGACTGTATGCAAACAAACCGTGACGTCTGTACCATGGTGGTTGGAGACGAATACATGTGCGTTACACCCCATTATATATTGTAGCACTCTATCTGAACTGAACTGTAACTCGAAGTCATTTTCAGTTCAGTTCTGAATGCAGCTCCTCCATCACATGCACTTTAGTATCCCGGCGGAAGTAATACATTTTTTATTTTTTTTTCAAAAGGCCTGCTGTCATTTGTCACTGATATATTGTATAGGGAATGAGTTACACATAACCATTAGACCACATAAAACATGTTAGGGAAAGATTTATTGATGTTGAATGTATAGATAGAATCAATATGCTGTAACTAGATCATAACCATCATATGTAGATTGATTGGGATGACAAGCTGCTCTCTAGGTTTTTCTTCCTCTTCATCTACATATTAAGTTTTTTGTCTTTTTTTATGCAGTTTTTTGTCTTTGGCTGCTGACTGGGGGCTTTAAGACATTAATGCACCATTTTCTCTAAAGCTGCTTTGGAACAACATGGATTATGAAAAGCGCTATACAAATAAAAATGACTTGACATACTGAGCGCAGTGTCCGGTACAGAGCAGCTGGAGGAAAACTAATCCTGGTAAACACAGTTTCCCATTCACTTACTATGGGGAAAACCAAGAGACAACACATTTACATGTATTCATTTAGCAGTGACTTACAAATGAGGAACATCACAAGCAATTTGTCATACTTATAGTAGAGTTGCTTTGAAACAAGCTGTACTGTATAAAGCTTTGTAGAAATAAAGCTGACTTGATTTGAGACTTGACGTCAGAAACAGCAGAAAATATTTGCACTAATAGTTCATATGAAGAACAGGTCTGTTTAAACATTGAGTCTCAGAGAATAGGTCACATGCAGAAACACCAGCCGCTCGTGCCGTCCTCGAAGGACTCGTGACAGGTTGTGAGGTTGATTCAGTCGTGCTGAAGTGAAGGTGATAATTACAGCCTGTGACTCCCAGTGTGTCCGAATCCCTTTCCTCGTTCTCTCAACCTGCCCAAACAGCAGCTCAATTAAACTTCTCATCCTTTCAGTCTCTGCAGGAGCTCCAGAACAACATTACAGTCAACAAGACAGCAAAACTGACCGTTCACTTCCTTAAATCACACTTTATCAGTGAATACTATTAATAGTATGTGTACTTTCTAGCAGCTCCCTCTTTAAATTACTTTGTTCACAATATGAGTCATTTTCAACCAAATTCTTTTCTATGATATAATTCATTTTCAACCACAGTAAGGAATGCAATTACATTAGAGAAATTCTGCCTGAAATCGAAGGTGCCACTAATTAAAATTGAACACATACCCTATATTTCTCAACATTGTCGCTTATATGAGTTAGGAGCTCTTTGCTAACAACTGGTCGCATATCTTCATTGATGCTTTCTGAGAATTGTTTACTCTTGTTTACAACAAAACATAACATATTAATCCCTTAATTACTTTCTCCAGGTGTGTGTCCGAGCATCGAGCATCTTTTCACCTGAGAAATCTGATCTTATTTTGAGAATCATAATGGAAAAAAACTGAGTGACATTTAAATCTCATAACAGAACAAAACCGAGCGACATTTAAATCTCGTAACAACAAAACTGAGTGACATTTAAATGTCGTAACAGAACAAAACTGAGCGACATTTAAATCTCGTAACAGAACAAAACCGAGCAACATTTAAATCTCGTAACAGAACAAAACCGAGCGACATTTAAATCTCATAAAAGAACAAAACCGAGCGACATTTAAATCTCGTAACAACAAAACTGAGTGACATTTAAATCTCATAACAGAACAAAACCGAGCGACATTTAAATCTCGTAACAACAAAACTGAGTGACATTTAAATCTCATAACAGAACAAAACCGAGCGACATTTAAATCTCGTAACAACAAAACTGAGTGACATTTAAATGTCGTAACAGAACAAAACTGAGCGACATTTAAATCTCGTAACAGAACAAAACCGAGCAACATTTAAATCTCGTAACAGAACAAAACCGAGCGACATTTAAATCTCATAAAAGAACAAAACCAAGCGACATTTAAATCTCGTAACAACAAAACTGAGTGACATTTAAATCTCCTAACAGAACAAAACCGAGCGACATTTAAATCTTGTAACAGAACAAAACCGAGCAACATTTAAATCTCGTAACAACAAAACTGAGTGACATTTAAATCTCATAACAGAACAAAACTGAGCGACATTTAAATCTCGTAACAGAACAAAACCGAGCAACATTTAAATCTCGTAACAGAACAAAACTGAGCGACATTTAAATCTCGTAACAACAAAACTGAGTGACATTTAAATGTCGTAACAGAACAAAACTGAGCGACATTTAAATCTCGTAACAGAAGAAAACCGAGCGACATTTAAATCTCGTAACAACAAAACTGAGTGACATTTAAATCTCATAACAGAACAAAACCGAGCGACATTTAAATCTCGTAACAACAAAACTGAGTGACATTTAAATGTCGCTCGGTTTTGTTCTGTTATGAGATTTAAATGTCGCTCGGTTTTGTTCTGTTATGAGATTTAAATCTCGTAACAACAAAACTGAGTGACATTTAAATGTCGTAACAGAACAAAACTGAGCGACATTTAAATCTCGTAACAGAACAAAACCGAGCAACATTTAAATCTCGTAACAGAACAAAACCGAACGACATTTAAATCTCATAAAAGAACAAAACCAAGCAACATTTAAATCTCGTAACAACAAAACTGAGTGACATTTAAATCTCGTAACAGAACAAAACCGAGCGACATTTAAATCTCGTAACAGAACAAAACCGAGCAACATTTAAATCTCGTAACAGAACAAAACCGAGCGACATTTAAATCTTGTAACAGAACAAAACCGAGCGACATTTAAATCTCGTAACAACAAAACTGAGTGACATTTAAATGTCGTAACAGAACAAAACTGAGCGACATTTAAATCTCGTAACAGAACAAAACCGAGCGACATTAAAATCTCGTAACAGAACAAAACCGAGCGACATTTAAATCTCGTAACAACAAAACCAAGCGACATTTAAATCTCATAACAGAACAAAACCTAGCGACATTTAAATCTTGTAACAACAAAACTGAGTGACATTAAAATCTCGTAACAGAACAAAACCGAGCGACATTTAAATCTCGTAACAACAAAACTGAGTGACATTTAAATGTCGTAACAGAACAAAACTGAGCGACATTTAAATCTCGTAACAGAACAAAACCGAGCAACATTTAAATCTCATAACAGAACAAAACCGAGCGACATTTAAATCTCGTAACAACAAAACTGAGTGACATTTAAACCGAGCGACATTTAAATCTCGTAACAACAAAACTGAGTGACATTTAAATGTCGTAACAGAACAAAACTGAGCGACGTTTAAATCTCGTAACAGAACAAAACCGAGCAACATTTAAATCTAGTAACAGAACAAAACCGAGCGACATTTAAATCTCATAACAGAACAAAACCGAGCGACATTTAAATCTCGTAACAACAAAACTGAGTGACATTTAAATCTCGTAACAGAACAAAACCGAGCGACATTTAAATCTCGTAACAACAAAACTGAGTGACATTTAAATCTCGTAACAGAACAAAACTGAGTGACATTTAAATCTCGTAACAAAACAAAACCGAGCGACATTTAAATCTCGTAACAGAACAAAACTGAGCGACATTTAAATCTCGTAACAGAACAAAACAGAGCGACATTTAAATCTCGTAACAGATCAAAACCGAGCGACATTTAAATCTCATAATAGAACAAAACCGAGCGACATTTAAATCTCGTAACAACAAAACTGTGCGACATTTAAATCTCGTAACAGAACAAAACTGAGCGACATTTAAATCTTGTAACAGAACAAAACCGAGCGACATTTAAATCTTGTAACAGAACAAAACCGAGCAACGTTTAACCCTTGAGGGACGGATTGGGCGGTACCGCCCAAAATGGCATACTTTTACAAATGTGTAGTTATCTCAAAAACTATTAATGCTAGAGAGATGCTGTCTTTTTTGCCGTCTTCCTGAAAACAGCGGTATCCAGTTTGTATATTAAAAGCGCTTCCGTTATTGCGCAATACCACTGCGTAAACAGGCCAATGAAAACGATTATGTTAGGCAGATTCAACACGCAACAACCAATGTAAAAATTGCCGCTGGGAGGAATATTTTTCTAACCCAATCAGAGGAAGGTTACCATGATGTATTCTAGCCATTCAGAGGACTCTGTAGCTCTGCTGTAGCCTTGTTAAAGCTCGCTGGCCTATAGTAAAAGACCGGCAGCCGGGTGTAATCAATAAGCGATCGGAGAATCAGCATCAGGTGGAGAAAGCAGAAAGCGATCGGAGTGTTACAGAGAGCGATCTGAGTATTAGCGAGCACAAAGAGATAAATTCGAGAGAGATATAGCATTATTACAGATTTGTTTTATTAAAATGGCAAGCAGTAAAAGATTTACGGCAGAACAAGCTCTGGAACAATTACTGGAAAGTGACGAGGAGAAATCTGGAGCAGACAGCTTTTACACCGATGGAGAGGCCTCGCTTTGCTCACTTGCATGCCTAGGCTGTTTTTAAAAAAAGTTAATTATTTAATTGTTCTTTACACATTTGATTAAACAATAACACATTTCTGTCAAGCAAAGAGTTTGAAAAAAAAAACATATTTTTTGTTCTATATTCTGTGATGTGTGATTTTCAGTAATAAATGACAAAAATCTAATTTTCGTTTTTGAAATTCTCTAGTTTACTGTACATTTTCTTTCACTCATACTTCCTTTCTAAACACATTACATGCATGCTTATGGTAGCTTAGGGTCTTCTGAATCCATAGATACCAAACACAGGGTGTTCCATCTCCTTTACATATGATTTATAAGCCCAAATATAAAAATAGAGAAAACAGACCAAAAAGGGCTTAGTCCCCTAAGGGTTAAATATCTAGACAGAACAAAACTGAGCAACATTTAAATCTCGTAACAGAACAAAACCAAGTGAAATTTAAATCTCGTAACAGAACAAAACCGAGCAACATTTAAATCTCGTAACAGAACAAAACCAAGTGAAATTTAAATCTCATAACGGAACAAAACCGAGTGACATTTAAATCTCGTAACAACAAAACTGTGCAACATTTAAATATCGTAACAGAACAAAACTGAGCGACATTTAAATATCTAGACAGAACAAAACTGAGCAACATTTAAATCTCGTAACAGAACAAAACCGAGTGACATTTAAATCTCGTAACAGAACAAAACTGAGCAACATTTAAATCTCGTAACAGAACAAAACCGAGTGACATTTAAATCTCGTAACAGAACAAAACCGAGTGACATTTAAATCTCGTAACAGAACAAAACTGAGCAACATTTAAATCTCGTAACAGAACAAAACCGAGTGACATTTAAATCTCGTAACAACAAAACTGTGCAACATTTAAATCTCGCAACAGAAAAAAAAAACAAGTGAAATTTAAATCTCGTAAAAGAACAAAAAAAAAAAAAAAAAACGAGCTGAAAAGCTGCTTTGAAATGAGTATTGTGAAAATCTCAGTACAAATAAAAGAAAGGCATTGCGGAAGTAAAAAGTGTGAATGTGATGTTGAGTTTTCATTGAGTGTTTCCGGCTGATGTGGAGGTGTTTTGTGTGAATATGACAGAGCAGATCAAACACATTCACACACAGCACCAATCACAGGTGAGTCATTTAGATCCTCTTATGTGACTGCCTGAGTCATAGTTCTCCTGGTTCTCGGCAGCTGCTCATATGCTGCTCTTCTCTTTTGTGTTAGAGTTCAGTGCAGTTGAAAGACGTCGGCAGTCCTTGAAGCCGGACCTTCATCATCTGAGCACAAAGATCACAATGACTCAGAGAGACGCTCTTCATTACTGAAGAACATGCTTGTGCACACAGACACACTGCTACTGTACTCTCATGAAAGTCCTGCTCAAGAGAACCGGTGTATGACTGTATCTACAGACGCCTGAGAGCAGATCACAGACGGTGCAGAGAGATGAGAAGAAACAACAATTCCACACACATTTTGCCTGTAAATTAAAATGAAAATAAATAAATGAAAGAAAAATTGGTGTAGGATTTTTGGTGTTGAATTTTCACTCAGAAATTGCCACTGAATTTCACAAATAATTACAAAAAATGGCAAGCAACACATTAAAACACATTTTATGACAAATACATTTAAAATCAACATATGGTAAGTATGAGTTAAAAAGTCATAATTTAACTTAAAAATTCATAATTGACGTCTAAATTGCAAAGTCAAAATTATGACATATTATGACAAAAAGAAACAAAATTGTGACATACTAGGTAATAATTATGAGATGAAAAAGTCAAAATTATAACAGTCAAAATCATGAAAATCATAATTATGACAATAGAGAGTCACAATTGTGACTTAAAATTCATAACTGACATAAAAAGTGGAAAATATGAGTTAATTATCATTATAACATTAAAAAGTCATAAATATTTATGACTGACAAGTCTAAATTATGACAAAAAGTTGAAGTTGACATAAAAAGTAAAAAATGTGACATTAGGTATTAATTTTGAGATGAAAAGTCGAAATTATGATTAAATTATGAGTAAAAAGTCACGTCATAATTATGACAAAAAATTTTAATTATGACAAGTCGAAATTATTACTTTAAAAAGTCATAATTCTTACTTAAAAATTCATAATTGATATAAGTCTGAATTATGACAAAGATAAAATTTAAACATAATTGAAAAAAGTTATGACATAAAAAGTTGAAATTGTGACATACTAGGTAACAATAGAGATTGTTACGACATAAGTCGAAATTGACAATTAAAGTTCAGAATTATGCCATAAAAGTCAAAATTATGACAAAAATATAACATTAAAGTCATAATTAAAAATTTAAGCTTTGAATTTACATCTAAATGACAGTCAAAATTATGACAAAAAGTTATTACATAAGTTGAAATTGTGACACTAAATTGAAATTGACTTTAATAGTCCTTTTTATGACATTAATTGTCATAATTCTGCCTTTAAAATTCATAGTTATGACATAAAAAGTCAAGATAGTATAATTTTGACTATCTCTATTTTTTTTTTTTAAATCTCATAATTATAACTCATAATTTCAGGTGTCATAATTAAGATTTTCCAAAGCATGTTTTTATCCTCATGTGGCAGTAATGTGTCTCCGTATGCGAGTGAGGAGGATGACAGAGAAAATGACTGGAGAGAAAATCTCCCTAAATGCAGAATCTGAGAATGAAATATTGATGCAAACAGAATGTTTTAGTTTTCTGGGTCTTCAAATTTTTCACTAAACTACTGTAAAAAGACTGTGTTTTTGGTTTTCTGCTGTGCTGGAGGTTTTTGATTTGCAGTTGGTGACGGAGCAGATCGTGTCAATAAATCCACAGGTCGAGATTGAGCTCCTGCTGTAAAGACACACTTCTGCTGAGCTTCACTTTATAACCTCAAACTGCATGTTTCCTTCTCCCGTATCTGTGTCCTTTATCAATAATGAATGTGTTATCGTGCCCTCTCGTTTGTGTCCAGATGTAATCAGATTGCTCCTGTTGTTGTGTTCGGACGCCACAGAACGACCTCTGGCTGGATGTTTAATTCAATACTGTCTCTGAGATGAAAAAAAAACAAAACTTATTTTAAACTTTTAAGCTAGTTTTGTGCAAAATTTGATACTTGTGTGTGTATATATATATATATAATTTTTTTTTAACATACATTAGCAGTCAAAAGTGTGGGATAATTAAGAGTATAATTTTTAAAAGAAGTCTCTTCTGCTCACTAAAGGCTGCGTTTATTTCTGAAATATTATTTGGGTCATTGTCAAATCAAGCAACTTCCCCGGCTCAAATTTTTTATTTTGTTCATATTTTTTTATGAAGAAAGACAAACATAAACAGTGATGAATGTCAAAATATTAAATGTCACAGATGAATATTCCACTGTTTTGTAGATGAGGATCAAAATGATCATTTTCTTCTGAGATTTGGAGCCGAATTACAGGAGTGTAAAAATGATTTTATAAAGATGGCAGCATCATTATTTTATTTCCACACAGAGATTGGAAGATCTATTAGTGAAATCTGTTGACTTTATCAATCTGTGTTTCATTATATGCCAACAGCAACAGTTCAAAAATAAAAAAAAAGCTCTTCTTGTGTTCTTTGCCTCACGTTTGCATGCCTGTAACTCAAGAAGTATTAAAGATATCTTAATATCCTTTTAAATATTCTTTCTGGTTCTTAACAAACATTTCTTTTGGTATCTTCATTTTAAAGGCGATATGGGGATCTCAATGTGGCTCCATTTCCAAAATTACCCATTTTCAATGGTCAAAAAACATGACAAGTGATTTTTTGCCATTTTTGAACTGTCATTGTTGGCATATAATGCAATAAAGATTGCTAAAGTCAACAAATTTTATTGATAGATCTACCAATGTCTGTGTAAAAATAAAATTATGATGCTCCATCTTTATAAAGTCATTTTACACTGCTGTAATTTGCTCCAAATCTCAGGTGAAATTGTCATTTTGACCTTCCGCTACAAAAGAGTGTGTTACTCAGAAAATATTCATCCATGACATCTAATATTTTGTCTTTCTTCTTATTTATGTCTGTCTTTCACCATCAAAATCAAAAATGTGAGCCGGGGACCTCTGGCTGAGTTGAGCTGATACAGAATGACCATAATTGACAAGAACAAATATCTGCCAAATGAAGTCAGAAAAATATTCGCCTTCCCTTTGAAAGAAAACTATTTTTCTGACTCCACTGGAAGATATTTGTTCTTGTTTTAAACACAAACTCACTTCATTTTGATAGTTTAGATATTTGTAATGAAAGACAAGACAAATACTGAGGAAGAACATCATTTCTTGTGTTGTGAAACGAGTTCAGTTTTTATTCAGAAACTGAGATCATCATCATAAACTGTGATGTCTGAATACAAGACGTGACGTGGATGTAAAGATGTGCGTCTGATCGCATGAGTTCAATGATGACTTCATTTATTCGTTCTCTGCCCTCGGTTTCATGGAATGATGTTTGTGTGTGGAATGAGAAAGAAACCTTGTGCTAAAGAAAGATTTTCTTTTCAGTGTCCGTGTGTGTGACTTAATTAAAACAATTCTGCATTAATCATGTCCGATCACAGAGTTCATTTGAGATGCTCGTGGTTTCCATTATCACTTGGCTCATGTTGTGTTGTGGTCATGTGATCCTCATCATCTGGTGTCTGTGTCTCTGAGACGTTCCTCAGTTTTGAGGTCGTGTTTTCGGTCCAGCAGGAAAAACAACCGATAATTGCTTCTTTCTTCTTTGAAACAGTGTCTTATTGAACAAACTACGGAAGCTTGTTTATGCTACGGGATATTAAAATAAAAAAGTTCATGCGACACTTAATCTCACAATTCTGACTTTTTTCCTAGTATTTCTGAGAAGAAAAGGTGAAATTATGGCAAACTAAGTCAATTATGAGATTAAAAAATTGAAATAAAAAGTTGAAATGATGACTGTCAGTTACAATTGTTTGACTTAGTATGTCGTCATTTCGACGCTTTTCATCTCATTAATGTCAGAATAAATTTTTTTGTCAGTGACTCTTAAAGTCATAATTTTGACTTTTTTAATCTCAATTATGAATCATAATTTCATCTGATGTTAATTGACTGTCATTTTGACTTTCCATCTCAATTATGACTTAATATGTCATAATTTTGGCTTTTCATCTCAATTATGAGTCATAATTTTGATTTTTTAACTGATAATTTTGACTTTTCATCTCATAAATATGATTTAGCATGTCATAATTATGACTTTGAATTTTTGTCTCAATTATAAGTCATAATTTAGACTTTTTGTGTCAAATTTAGCTTTTCATCTTGTAAATATGACTTAATATGTCATGCTTCTCGACTTTTACGTCATAATGTTTTCATCTCACTTGATGTCATGTCATAATTTTGACTTTTATCTCATAATTATGGCTTAGTATGCCATCATTTTGATGTTTCATGTCATAATTATGATTTACAAAAGCATGTTTGTTTGTTTTTTTCATATGTGGCATAAATAGGCTGAAGGTTGAGATTGCATCCGGCACACAGAAGTTCATCATGTGTGGCGTGTAAAAGGACAGAAAGACCTGTAGAGAATCACATGTCAGATCTTACACTTAATGATCATCTTCAGATCATCATTCTAAAGAGAAATGAAAAAGATTTTGATTCATTTCTTAATGTGCAGAGAATACAAAATATGGGGAAAAAATTCTGTGATGCAGACAGATCATTTGATTAAAATTTCATGTAAGCTTCCATGCTATTGTGGTGTGATCTTGCATTATTTACAGCTTCTTTTGTGTTTGATGTTGATTTGATTTTATAGCTAACAGACATTTTTATTTCACTGAAATGATTCAGCTGATTTATGTCCAGTTGATGTTGTGTTTATGTTTTAGACGTGACGTGAAGACATTTAAAGCAGGCTTTATCCTTCACACAGCGAGTCTCTCACCTTATTTTAGCTTCAGGCTCTCATGATTTGAATAAGTTGACCTTTACATTCACCGTTCGAGCAAATCAAGACGCTTGACTTTTCACACTGGTCTCGCTGTGGATGAAGTGGCGCGGATGCTTTCAGGAGAGTTTGTGTTCAGGGTTTGTTCTGTTAGCAGGGCTGCTGCTGATGATGAAACGGGTTTCAGTAAATCTAATGAGGATTCTGTTTATCACACTAGACTCAGAAACTGATTTTTGCTCAGTTTACTTCATTAAAATGACTCTTGAAGTGTGAGGAATACTTCCCAGCATGCCTTGCACAGGATCGGATGGGGGGAGTAAATGGTGAAAATTATGTTTACAAGCAAGAGTTAGATTTTAGATATTAGATTTTGAGGTTCTTCTGTTATGTAAGAAACTGGGGCTTGTTTTTATTTTGAGACTCTAGAAATATGTGGAAAAATACCACAAATGCCCGAGGATTGATGTCGTCTCTGCTCTTGCTTTCTAATAAAGCTGTGAATGTGTTTCTCTATTGTATAAATGCTGCTGTTAAATGCGTAAATGTAAAGATCATGCAACAGTTTTCTTAGTAGACCTGAAAAATGGGGCTTTGGCATCAAATAAAACTGGTCGTTTTAATAAAATATTATAAATAATCATACTTTAATTATAATATTATAGTCATATTCATTGCATTACTCATACTGATCAAATATCAGACAAACGTGTCCAAACTTCTGTTTAACATTTAATGTTTTTTATAGTTTCTGTCTCTTGAATCTGTCAAATCAGTTTCTTTGTAAGTAAAGAATAGTTTTACAAGACACTATTTCAGTCTTTCTACTGGAAGATTTATGTTTAATTCAATGTGTTACTTTTGTTTCCTTGTATTTTGTGAAATTCACTAGCAGTTCCTTCCATGTAAATTCTCCACCATTTTTCCCCCAGTGTGTTTATTTTCCCAATCCATGTTGTTTTAAAGCAGTATCACATCCTGTAATGTCTCTATAAAATCTCAATGAGGTAAAACCATAAAAAACACCTTTGTTTGCACTGAAGGTTTGGTTCATCTGAAGGTTTGCTCCTGTAAGATATTCAGAAGCTCTCATCTGGAGTATAAAACGCTAAACGCTGCTCAAAACGGCTCTAATGAATTGAATTAGAGGACAAATAGTGTCATGAAGAGTGTGAATATGATTATCCTCCCACTGCACACTTTTATTATCAGTTTGACACTGAGAGGGTTTGACGTTTAGTACGAGTTACTTCACAGAAACAGCAGCGTCACATCATCTTCAAATACATTATACATGATATGATATTATTATTGAGGTGAATCATCATTAATGTAAATAGATCAGAATATCGACTTCAGTCTGGAATGACCTTTTAAATATTTTAATGTTAAAGAAAAAAATGTAGCTGTCACATTAGATTCAACAGAAAATCAATGTCTCTCGGTGTGTGTGTGTGTGTGTGTGTGTGTGTGTGTGTGTGTGTGTGTGAGTGTTATTCTCAGCGGATGTTTCTCTTATGCTTCACTACTATTGATTGACAGAAATGTCCGGTTATCTTGACTGAAGCTGCATTTGCTGTAACCTCAACCTGAAATAAACCTTAAACTGCCTGCTGAGAGATGACACCGCTGACCTACACACACACACACACACACACACACACACACACACACACTTGTATATGTGGTTTACGGGGATTTTCCATAGGCGTAATGGTTTTTATACTGTACAAACTGTATTTTCCCCCTACACTAACCCTAAACCTACCCATCACAGGAAACATGCTGCATTTTTTGAATTTCAAAAAACAGTTTAGTATGTTTTTTAAGCCATTCAGCCCATGTTATTATGCACATTTGTGTCCTAAAAAACCATACAAGAACATGAAAGATGCATGAAAATTCTTTTGAGAATTGTAAATTGAGTGTAAAATGATGAATTTTGCACAAAAAGTGTGGTTTTGCGTGTCAAAAGCGTTCAGTGCCCTTTACTGCACGCGTGAGCTTTAGCGCAGACTCAGAGATGCTTGAGTAAATGTGTTTGCTGTAGTTTCTCATTGAGCAGATCTGATCAGAGGTCATAAAGCAGCATGCGGTCTCTCCACAGAGCTTGAAGCATTAACCCGGCCTGCATTAACATAAGAAACAGCAGCTGCACTGGGACACCACAGCATGTGTTCATGTTCATGTGAAGATCTGTGCGCTTCAGCTCCTCAATAACTGCATGGGCTGCTTTCAGCTTCTTCTAAAAACCCTGTCAGTCACTGGATCGAATTTGGAAATTGCTTCACTGCATGCATGCAAAAAAAAAGAAAAAATACTGAACTAAAATAGACCGTTCACAATATAGACTCGACTTGAACTCTCTCTCCTCGAGCTCTGCACACCGCAGAAAAATCATGTTCTTCTCAGTGTTTCTGTTTGTTTTCAGCACAAATATCTGAACATTCTTAAATCAAGATACGTTTACTGGAGAAGCATTAAAGAAGTTAAAATGAAAATCAAAATCAAGTGAGGTTCTGCATGCTTAAAACAAGAACAAATGTATAATAAGTTAATTTTTTAAAAAATAATCTTGGGTAACACTTTATTTTGATGGTCCACTTTAGACATTCTTCTAACTTGTCAACTGCATCAACCATCAGTCATTAGAGCATTAGTAGAAGAAGACTGATGTAGTCAGTAGAATCATTGTGATGTCCATCATTGAGGTCCAGATCTCAGTATGTTTTCTGAGGTGTTGCTATAATAAAAGTTGTGAAATAATAATAACTGTAATTTAGTGCTTGGATAAGCGCTGCTGTCTAACAGAGATCTAGATAAATATGCAATATTACTATAAATTAATTATACAAATAATAAAATTAGAAATGTTAATTGACCTACAGGAATGAAAACAACATTCAACATAGCAGGATTAAGAATGAATGTGTGCAAACTGTGAATTCATTTAACCCTCGTGTGTCCTTATGAACATCTTTGTCTTTTTCAGTTTTGTTTTTTTGATCATTTTGCCTGTGTTAATGCCAACTGCATAAAA
>NC_090233.1:53715341-53717841 GCF_024489055.1 Chanodichthys erythropterus
TCTTTACGACACCTTAGCAACCACCAAGCAGCACCCACACAACACCTTAGCAACCACAGAGCAGCACCCTCATAACGCCTTAACAACCGAGCAACACCCACACAATGCCTATATATATATATATATATATATATATATATATTATTAATAATTTATAAATAATGCTAAATAACACTGGCACAAACATCAGTCATGTTATCGTCAAATATAAACATTATATTCATTCATTCTGAAAATTAATTGTAATCAGTACTTTTATCACGAGACTTGATTTACTCAATAGAGTAATGTTGAATTATTTTCAGTGGTTGTTCAGTCTCTGCTGCAGCTGGAGTGACTCATTACAGGTATTTCAGTGAATCACGGGAGATTCCTGATTCGCTCTTTAATACGGATCCAGGAGCAGCAGCACAACAAAGCCAAGCTTGCGGCTCCATCAGCGCTTTGTTCAGGTGCGACACAAACATCAGGCCGAAGCTGATACACATCACACAAACACAGCTGTAAGTCACTTACGTCTCTGTCGGCCCACCGGTGCAGCGCTGAGGCTTTTGTTGGCAGTAAATTACTGAAAGGTGTCGGCGAGGCATGTAAGACGACGCTGGATCTGACGCACATTCACTTTCAACTAAGAGGATCAGAAAACAGCTGCTTCCCGAAGCTCATCCTGAGAAAGAGTTGATTTGCTCTGAGAATAAACCTGAAGACCCAAACATCTCCAGCAGGAGCTTCTGTTGATCGACGAGTTCCTTAAACTGCTTTTTAGGTTTCCTTTCAGTGTTGAGAACATTCTTGCAGTGGAATCTGATATCTGGCACCAAAAGTGTAAAATAAATGTCTTCAGTGTGAAAGAGTCAATAAAACCACCTGCTGATTCTGAGTCAGATTCATCACACACATACAGTATCAGAAGTTTAAGAGGAACATCAAGTACTTCGCCAGTTATTTTCTCTGCAACTGCAAGTCGAGAGAAATGTTGATAAATATACATTTGGAAAAACCAAAACTGGACTCACTCCACTGAGATCTAGCACAGTGTTGGGGGTAACAAGTATCACGAGTTATGTAATCAGATTACTTTTTCAAGTAACTAGTAAAGTAACACACTACTTTTAAATTTATACCAAAAAATATCGGAGTTACTTTTTCGAAAAAATAATGCATGTTACTTTGTTTTCCCTTTTATTGACTGACAGCTCTCTTGTCCTCATGTTGAGAGAAATCACGAGTAAGTGCAGAGGCGTGTAAACATGACGCTTATTGTAGTTCTAGACTAAATGTGAATTTGCATTTCCTTCAGCCTGAGGCTTATTCATTTCACTTCTGGTGTGAAAGGGCCTTTACATTAGCCAAAAATAGAAAATGTTTTTTGTTATTAAAAAAATAAACAAGCAAGCCCAGCCCCAGGTGAGAAAAAGTAACACAAAAGTAACTTTTCTTTCCACAAAATGTTACTAAATAACACAATTAGTTACTTCTTTAGGGAGTAACAACATTGTAATGCCTTACTTTTAAAAGTAACTTTCCCCAACACTGCAGACGCAAATTTATGAAGTGCAATAAAATAAACACCCAAATGTGTATTTTGGATGTTTATTTTAAAATAGTCTGAAAGAAGACGACATGTTATAGAAGCAAAATAGACCAGTGCATGAAAAACAATAGTGTCTGATGATAATATCTGATGTAACGCCTCATGTTGAAGCAGCTCACCTGGTTCTGGATCAGAGCCATTGTGTCCAGGTCCTGCAGGACGGGCGTCTGATGGTCACAGTGTCTTTACACCGGTGAAATCTTATCCTGTCATGTGAGGCATCTGCTGAAGCATATGTCACGCGCGGCCTCCATTAATCACTGCCATTTACAAGACATCTGCTGTGTGCCGCGCTGCAGCGAGCGCTGCGGGCTGTTCTTGGAGCTGGACGCAGGACTCTGACTGCAGTATAATCTGAAGTGTGTGTGTGTGTGTGTGTGTGTGTTTGATTCATCCAGCTTCATGTGTCAGCTGAATACTGAACCTACTGACCGCACATGAGGCTGTGATCTTCACTTACGGTTTGCTGGATTCACTTCAGTCCTGAGCTGCTCAGAATCACACCAGATCAACTCAGACACCTTTATAACAAATTAAATTTATTAAAATTCTTCATATTACAGACAGACAGACAGACAGACAGACAGAGAGACAGACAGACAGACACAGACAGACAGACAGACACAGACAGACAGACAGACAGACAGACACAGACAGACAGAGACAGACACAGACAGACAGACAGACACAGACAGACAGACACAGACAGACAGACAGAGACAGACAGTCAGACAGACACAGACAGACAGAGACAGACAGAGACAGACACAGACAGACAGACAGACAGACAGACAGACAGACAGACAGACACAGACAGACAGACACAGACAGACAGACACAGACAGACAGTCAGACAGACACAGACAGACAGAGACAGACAGTCAGACAGACACAGACAGACAGACA
>NC_090233.1:53742841-53782841 GCF_024489055.1 Chanodichthys erythropterus
AACCTTCATCTGAAGGGAAACAATATTATTTTTCTGACCCCATTGGCAGGTATTTGTTCTTGTTTTAAGCACAAACTCCCTTAATTTTGAAGAACATCATTTTCTGCAGTGTGAAGCTGTAAAGCGCTACAGAAATAAAGGTGGCATGATTTCTGAAGTCTCATGATACTCTGCATGAGGACTCAAAATTTAGGTAATTAAAATCATAAACTACCCAGAAGACATGAAATATAGTGCACTTGTCATATGAACTGCTGTTACGAGACTTCGGAGGTGCTTCATGGTCATTTTTGGAGCTTAACAGTCGTGATCATTGTGAACAGATGCAGTTTGGAAAAGAGCTGCGAGAAGATTCTTTCATGGTTTGGAACGTCATATTTTCAGGTGAACTTGTCCATTAACGCAGGAATTGCAACTCTTCTCTGTGAGAAAGATGAACGCTGTTCTTCCTCTGTGTTTCTGTCTGGTTTTCCAGCACAAACATCTAAACATTCTTAAATCAAGATACATTTACTGGAGAAGAGAAATGACTGAAGATATAAAGACTTGATTAATGAGTAAAAATGAATACAGTTTATACCTAAAACAAGAATATCTGCCAATGGGGTCAGAAAAATAAACTTGTTTTCCCTTTGAATTAAGATTATTTTTCTGTCTCCTTTTGCAGATAACTGTTCTTGTTTCAAGCAAAACTCACTTCATTTTGATACTTTTTCAGTAATCACTTCACTTATTTCTTAATATCTTGAGTCATTTTGCTTCAACAGTAAATGTATCTTGATTTAAGGAAGTTTAGATTTTTTTTACTGGAAAACAAAACACAAATACTGAGAAAGAACGTCAATTTTTGTTTGCAGTGAACAGGCTATGAGGGAATGATAGAGTTTATGCTTCTGAATAAAAAATGTAGCTGGATTTCAGACGGAACATTATGGAAAAATCCAGGAATGTCATCGATCACATTTATCATGACGCACAAAAAAACGTTAGACAACCAAAGGTGTTTTATGATGCTGACGCAAAAATATCTTCCAATCTTCACGTTGAAAAACACAGTGAAAGTCCGTCCCAGAATTCCTCTATGAATTCTTTTATTCTCCCAATGGGCAAATAAAAGCTCTAGAATTAATCACATTGTGTTCATAAATCACCGTGAAAGGAACACTCTAAATCATATATTAAATATATCGGTAGAAACCCAACGCCCGCCCGTCCCGAGTCCAAGACGTCAGTCCATCAATGGCTCGGTGCAACTGTACAGTAAAAAACAGCGTTTGTCCTCGTGTTGCTACAGGGGTCTGTACGGTAACGTACACGCGTACGAGAAAAATATCAAATATCGGGACGCGTTCCCACTTCCTTTTGTCCTGCGACTGCATTCATCTTTCAGATCAGCGCAAATAAGCACATAGTAAATAAATAAAGTGACCAAAAAGGAACAAAAATATAGATATAGGCACATAAAAAAAACCTCTTTTGCGCTTCCACACATAAAACATTTTAACGCAAATAAAAAAAAGAGAGAAATGAAAAGCAGCGGGTCTCTGTGTTGAATTGATTGACACATCAAACCTCTCAAACTCGTCACATTAGCATTATTTGACCAATTAATTCACTCGTCTGCGTTTCTGAAACACGGATTCGTTTACCTGCGTTGGAACTGATGGAGACGAAACACACAACGAGAAATGAAACACAGTTTACAGTCCTCAAGAGCAGCTGCACATTTGACATTAAAATAATAAACCGAGAGATTCACAAAGAGACGCGACTACAAACGAATCGAGTATACGCAACAGAATCAGTTCCATTTTCTCATCCTTATAAACTGCTGAAACAAACTCATTTCAGTATGAATATATAATTCCTTAGGAAAGGATTTTGGCAGCAATAGATTGGCGAGATGGGTTCATAAGTTCTGCGTTTTGGCAACTCCAAGACATTGTGACGGTTTGGAAAAGGTCCACACTAATAATCCCATCAGAGAAGGGTTTCCATTAGCAGATTAAACTCATGAATCCTGGATGGATCCGGAGAGCAGCGTGAGCTGGAGACGGCCGTGAAAGTAAACAAGTATAAAATCTCAGACAATGTTAGAAAAGAGACGCTTTCCCAGTGAGGGTCCGTGAGAGGTTCGGTTTGAAGTCATTTTCCCTTTTTGAATCCCGTTTCAGGGGTTTCTGTGGATGAGCAGGTGACTGAGAGGATAAAAGCGGTCCGGAGCTTCCTCGCTCCAGGTGTCTGTTCCCCTGCGGATGCGTGAGCGTGTGTTAAAAGGCTGAACCCGTGATGGCGTTGAGCTGCTTCATCAGACCCTCCAGACTGGCCATCTGCTCGCTCAGATCGTCCTGCTCGTACACCTGCAACCAGAGCAGAAGATCATGTTCAGCTCTGACACCCGAGATCAAGTTAAAAGTTCTCTCCTGTCTCTAGACCTTGTGCTTTTTTTGTTCTGCTGACCTGCGTCAGCAAAAAACACCCAAAGGCTGTGTTTACACTGCAAGGCTTAAGGCAGATGAGAGCATGAAATCGGATTTTATGTGCCGGTGTAAACGCATCCTTACAGTCTCCTGAGATTCACCCAAAACAAAGAAACTTTTAACATAGTTCAGAGCGAATAGGTTTGGAAAGGTCACCATGATATTGAAAACCTGAAGCACTTTATGAGCACATGCATTAGCGCGTGACCTTCAGATCCATCGCAAACAATTAGTGTGGTTATTGCATCAATATCCGAGCGCCGTTATTGATGCCGTTTATTGGTTATCTATGAACGGACCGGAGTGCTTTGAGCTTCATCTCTAACCTCTGTCCACTCAAACGGCCCGTATAAAACTCTCGCTGGCACGAACCTCTATGAAAGCATCAATCACGCGGCTGTTAGTGGATCTGTTGCCCGTCGCACCAGCAGCGCGTTCAGAAATCCTACCGTGAGTGCGGAAAAGGTCACGACCTCAGAGATGGTTCGCATCGGGATGACGGCAGGAAAATATTGTTCACTTTAAATGCACTGACAGCTCAAATCTGAATCGACACATGCAACAAAAACAAAATGCAGTATGGATTGTATTGTGTTGAAGTGAACAACACAATTCATGATTTACCTATTCAGAATATGAATAAAAATATTCAGGGCCACATTAACACAGTCTGAGGCCCTGGGGCATTAACTTTCAGGGCCCAATGCTTCATGCACACCCATACATCCCTCACAAATCCACACTATCAACTATTTATAGACCCATGAGTGTGGATCACTGGATCAACGGTAAGCAGGGTCAAAACTAACAGTGGCTTGGGGTAAAAACGCCACCAAAATGGATAAAAATGCCCCTGAAATTCAAGATATAGGTGCCAAAAAATGCCTCTGAATGAGTTTTCCTATTTATTTTTATACTTATAGTTCAGCAATATCACACAAGCAAGAATGCGGTTTTCCCGAATATCAGCACAATTGCAAATGTGATACTGACTTTATACAACACTTCAATAAAAAGGTAAATATTACTTGCGTTTTAGACACAATATTGTCTGTTTTTGCTTTATCTTGCCAATGAAAATAATTCCAAACAAAGACAGCAGCAGAACACAGTGGCGTTTCTTTCCTGAAGGAATACGCGTTTTGAATGAATTGGTTGAGTGAATGATTCAATGATCTATTCATAAAGTCAAGTCACTTGATTTGTTCCTGAATGAATTAGTCATTTTTAATGAATTGGTTCTAGGAATGATTAGGACAGTGACTCATCAAGATAGGGACTTGTCGCCACCTACTGGCGATTTTAGTTCCTAAGGACTATTTAACCCTTAAATGCATACGTCATTCGTTACCCTCCTCCTCATTCATTTTTTAAAGTTAGGCTTCAACCTTCTTGGTATTCCTTAATCAATTAATTATAAAGAATATAACATGAAAAAAATCATAAAATTATAAAACAAATGCCTATTTTTGAATACATTTTTTGTAAAAATTGTATAGGGTCGCTAACGACCCGAGGTGTGTATGAGTGTATGTATATTTTTTTCTGCACAACAATAATTGAATCTTAGATGACGGAATAAGTGCAATTCACCTTTATTCCACAAGGTGGCAATGTCTGAAACACAATGCTGAAGTGACGACTCATTTAGACAGAAAACAAAATAATAAGAAAAACATGAAACACAATCAAATATGACTGTAACTGTTACTGGATGGATCTGGTGAAGCTGTTAGCAATCGAAAATTTTGATTTTTAAGATGTTGCAAATTATATAGGCCTAGTTCTGAGAATATGTTTGAGATCGTGAATGGGCTCATATTTGCGACCTCAAACATAAAACTAGCCTATTATTTGCTGAATTTAGTGGGAAATGAGCTCTAAAACATCTGCTCAAACGGAGCTCTTTCAAGCTCCAAAAGGTAACAAGATACTATTTATTTTAATATCAGAGGAGTTTTATATTATTGCGACAGGTAGAGATCCTTCCGTGTTAGATATAGATCCGGGTCGATAAAGACCCGAATATGTAAGAATGATTGCCGAAACAGTCATGCATTTAAGTGTTAAAAAATATAATTACATTTTTTCCCCCGCATTTCATATTTCTATATTCAAAAACACAGGATATTTTACTATTTTGGCTCACACTTTTTTCAAAGTTATATGAATTATTATCCTATAGCTAACAAAAAAAGCTTGGCAATCCCTGATTTAATAAAACCGGGAAATGCACTTGTCGCGTTCACGTGTAAATCCCGTCCAGCAGTCCTGCTCACACGAATACGGTATTAACGGTCAAATCTCTGGCTCGCGTCATGAAGTGTCCAGTCTGTGTGTCAGTTTGTTTATTTGCTTCATCTCTGATGGGAAAAGGCCATTCCAATTAAACAGATATGTGTCCGATGGATAAAGTCTCCTGACCTTTCCGTGTCCACGCTCGCCCGACTCTCACTCTCTCTCTGTCCTCATAAACGATAAAATCAGAGTCGTCTGAGGCCAAATTAACCCCAAACACAAACTTGTAGACTTTCTCTTGCTACTGTCACATCAATAGTCTTGCAGTCTTATCTGCCTCTTCAATGATTCACAATGAAGACGCAACATTTGCCACAAGTGCTCACGAAATATTAATGATTAGACGCGTTGAGGCAGAGGCAGGGATTCGTTTTTGAATCACAGATCCATCAATCATTCTTTTCAGAGAAGGAAAGCGAGTCAAGTTGTTGCTTGAGGTTTAAATGAAATGATTCTCGTTACTGAGAAACAGTTATTAAAGCTTTCAGCTTACGGCTGTGTTTCAAAACGACTGCAAAATACTCTAAAGAGATTGAAAGCCTGTGGATTTGATTAGTAGGGCTTGGATGAAGATTTCGGTTTCTCGATTTTAATCAATTTCATTTTGATTAACTGATATTGATTCTTAAATCCCAAGAATCAATCTTTTAGTCTGGCTGTTTTCATTTGATTTAAATTCACTATACATTATTTGTAGCTCCTGCCATCCAATAATCACAATAATGAAACAAAGTCTCAGCTTTCAAATTCTGTCACTAAATTCAGTTAATAAATGTGTTTTTGCGGCACTTTAATGTTGCTGTAGTGCCTCAGTTGAACCGATCATCTCTTCCTCTTTACTACTAGTTACAGCACCAAACAAACATGAATGAACATCAGAGATACAGAACAACTTACTCAAATGAATCATGTCTCATGTAATCGCTCAATCAATGTGTAAACTGCGGAAAGACGTCAGCTTGTAAACAGTAACGTCACATTTACCTCAGAAAAGCCATTCAATGACCATAAACTCCACAGTTAAACTAAAATGAATCAATATCGAATCAATTCGAAACTGAATCGAATTGCAAGCTTGTGAATCAGAATCAAATTGTGAAATCTGTGTCAATGCCTAATGGTCAGGATATCAGACATGATCGATATGATCAGTGTTGTCTGTGCGGGTAACTCACGCTCGCCGGGTCGTCGGCTGGTTTCTGTCCATCTTCAGCGGTTTCGGGAGCGGTCGGAACGGAAACGGGAAGTAACGGTGATCTGGCCTTTCCAGCCTGACCTAGTGATGCCGTCTTCACCTGCGGTTTGGGTAAACTTCCACCTGTGAACAGAGAAAACATTATGATAACTCATGCATCTCTCCATTACTGGTGAAAATTATCTTTTTATAAATGTACAATTTACAATAAATGCTCTTTATATAAAGCTGCATATATAAGTATGTCTTATTAACTAAAAATAAATTAATCTAATAAAAACAGTTAAATGAATTAAAGCTGAAATAACATAAAATATAATTACACAGATGCTACTTATGAGCAATAATGCAATGTAATTTTGACCCGGAGCAACTTATTTTCCAGAAAATACTGTAGTTATAACTTGCTATTTTCAGCACCAGTAACAGCATGATGCTGCTGAATCTGAATGCAACAAAATCATGTGGAAAAATGAATGTAGCTTAAGGCGCCAAATCCAGAGCTGCATTGGCAGACCTCCAGACGAGAGAGACACCGAGACAGAGAGAGAGAGAGAGAGAGAGAGAGAGAGAGACGGGCTGGTCTGGCAGGAGGTGAGACGGGACAGAAGGATGGGCTGATAGCATCCGTGCTCATCCGTGAGGTTTCTCTCTGAAGACGTGGGAACCGCCAGAATGCACCAGAATGATGGATGCCGACAACAAGCTTCCAGAATCCATCACATTCCTCCATCTTAATGAGATTCCTGCGCTGAACATTAGCGGCGCAATTTAACGGCAGAAATTGGCGGCACCTGCTCCAGGAACGCAAGTGGAGAGATCCGAGTTTTGTGTCAGTCCTCCTTCATAAACCCATGCAAAAGTGCCAAAATGCTTCACGCTTTATCAATGCCAGTGATTAGAGAACAGAATTATAGTTGAATGTTGAAGTAGAATTCTGGCTTGCATAGTTTGAGTAATATATGAGCATATATGAGCTAATCACAGCCATATCGAACGACTACGAGTGTGATATTGCGTTTATACAACAGATCGACGGAACGAGTGTGTAAATAAATAAGAACATTTAATACCTGCATCTGATATAGCATTCATTCTTCAGGTCCACAATATTATATCCATTATAAAAAATCAGTTTGAATGCTCACTGAGGAAAGCGATATCTTTATCCATTTAAAAGTTAAGGGGATTTCCCACAGCGCTAAAACAGCTTCCTTTTTCTTGTTCACTCATAAAGTCTTTACTGATATCTAATGGTGTAATAATGTAAGTTTCACTGATGCTAGTGACGGACCCTTACTCAATACCAAATATACGGCTTTTTCTTTGTATATAATAATATTTATTGAACAATAATATTTAAATTAACAACACCATCCATTATAAAAGACAAATAAACACAACCAAACAATTCAGTCAAACGTACAAAAACAGCGCTCTGGTACAGGATTTCAGTTAAACATAGCTTAAATATAAAGTTATGAAACTTCATTTTCCCCCTAACCCAAATCATTTTGCTCTGGAACAAGAAATAGATTATTAAGACCAAAGATTGACATTGATATACCCCAAATGATTATATGTACATACATTCTCATGTTTGACCACTATCTACATAAGAGCCAGCGGCAAATACCCGAAGCACTGGCCAAGATGAAGCTGTTCTCGGCGGGTACATGAGCGCTGAACGGCCTCTGACGGCCCCAAAGCTCACATCAACGAAAGTGTCTAGCTGTCTAGTGTCAAGTTGTAAAATAGGCGCTGTTTATATAAGAGTCACATATTTGAGGTCTAAATAACTACATTCTCGCCTAAAAAACTCTTAAAACTATTTTTCGTGACAAAACGATAGTTGTATTTTTTAAAAATATGGTTGTGTCTATTTATATATATATATATACACACACACACTTATCCCCTGTATGGGAATCGAACACATGCTCTACTGTTTGAGCTACAAGAATACCTGTATCAAATAATATGATAACAAATGAACAGCATATTGAACTGTTTCTGCACAGCTATAATAACTGGAAGCAAATGACACTGGAAACCTTGCACATTCACGTTACAAATGACCGCACTGCAAAACTGAGCATCTAAAATATCACAAAACCCCCTAAAGACATTCATGTGCAAAACACGCTCTGAGAAATGCAGACAGCCGGAGGGGCTTGTTAGCATTCTCACGATACTAACTGCTCAATGTTTTTCTGATATGGATTTTCAGTCAACTGTAAAGCAATTTATGGCTCATGTACGTGCTGCTGCCGGCCCTCGCCGACTTGTGAAAGCTTGTGTTAATCACTTTGCAATTTGAGAGTGATACAAATATCCATGTTGATCAACATTTTGCAATACTAGTGGCACAATAGTGAAGTGAAGGTCTGGTCTAGTGCCCGACAGCCCTCTAAAGCTGGCCTGAGACTGTTTAACCGCTTTAGGCTGGTTTTGTCCAGCAGGATCTGGATGTGACGTGGCTCTTAGAGTGGTAAGTGACATTATGGCTGTCATTTGGCCTCTCCACACTTCACTGTTCTTGTCCGTCAGCCAGAGACGTTTAGCGCTCATTAACTTTGGCCACAGATCCACCAGCCGTCAGATCAGACGACTGAGAGCCGAAGCACGTTCCTCCCAATACCATTCAAACTCTCATAGAGACACGAAAAATGAGCCCTCAAAAGATGCTTCAGAGAACACGTCTTCAATAGCAATTCATAACCTATTTCTATTCCAAACAAAAGCCGGCACAAACGCTCTCGTTCAGCGGGAACGAGGTCAGGATGAGTGTTGAGTGTTAGATTGAGAAACAGATCGGAGAATTCACAGAGGAATCTCGTAAAAACACGCCTGGGTCACATTGTCACATTTCAACCCCAAAACCAAAAGAAACATAGATATCTTATTTTGCATGAAGAAAATACAGAGAGCCATACATTGAAATATTTTTCTTTGCATCACAGTAATGCAAATTTGAGTGTTAAATATGCTTAATTGTCATGTATTATTCAAACTGTAAAGTATTTATACATACTGGTAGCATTTGTGGATTTGCCCTTAATTTATGCTGATTTAAATTAACAAAACTATTGTACTATGACAATGAAAAATATAACTGAGAATGAAAATTTAAGCGTCTTAAACATCCAGATGCATACAGCAGCAAGACTGATTTTAATTGTCATGAAAATAATGATGTATTTTTCAAATAGTACAGTGTTTATACATCATGCACGGTTGCTGTTCTGCCCTTACATTATGCTGATTTAAATAAACAAAACAATGTACAAAAACAATGAGAATCTAATGAGAATTTAAGCTCCTTAAACATGCATGCGCATACAGGGAATTACTTGTCAGTAAATGTGTTTAATTGTCATGAAAATCATACTGGCCCAAAAAAAACTTAATTTTCTTCATGCAAAATATAATAATTTCTTTTGTTTTGGGGTGAAATGTGACCTGGCCGTGTTTTCAGGAGATTTGTCCTCTATCGTTTCCATAAGTCAACACTCCTCCCTCTCTCTCTGCTCTTCTTTGTCTTAATATCTGGACAAATAGTGTCCCTCTCAGTCGAGGACGGTGTGTGTTATGGTGTGTGAAATGGCTGGATGGTTTAATGCGCTGGTCTCATTCCTCAGGTCTGATTCCTCACATCACCGGCACCACTTTAAAAACTCCATCTACCCTGAGCGCCGTTTAACTCGCTGTGAAGTGGCCATCGTAACGACATCAGGTCTGAGCGAACGGCCTGTATCTCCTCCTGCTCTCCATGTGTTTATTCCACAATCTGTCCTTCACTGCTGCATAGAGAGGCTTGATCAATATCCTGGGGAAAAACATGTACACTGCAAAACATGATGTTCTTCCTCAAAATTAACAACTTTTTTTCAAACTCAAGATACATTTACTGGAGAAGCAAAATTTTATTCAGATTAAATAAAGTAAATTCTCTACATAAAAAGCAACTGATCAAGAAGGATTTCCAGTGTCAGAGCTTCATTCTCTGGACTCTCTGACGCCTTTATGTTGAAAGAGACTGACATACAGTCTGATCGATTGATGTGTCTCTCTCGGGTAGGATGGAGATGGCTTTAAATTTTTCTTTAAAAGACGGATGGACTCCTCTGAAACAAGAGGAACAAAGCCCAGCATCTGTGAAGCTTGTGGGCAGTAAATATAAACTCGACAGCATCTCAAACGCTCGGCCGTCTCCTGAGACCCTACAGCTTTATTTCATGTGTTTCCATCGTGAGAGTCGATGCACGTCTGCAGCGTTTCACCCCGGAGCTGATTTACACTCATGCCTCCTTGTCAACAATTAATTAACATGAGTAAATCAAAGCATTAGTAATACAACACAAACCGTGATAACAAACTAACTGGGAGCATTTACTTGATCAGTCATAATTCACAACATGGTGGGAAAAGATATGTTTGAAGGTTCAAATAAATGATTAATTTACCAAAGAAATCTTATTAAAATGTGTTTCAGGCCAGAGCAGCACAGTGAAGGAGGAGAGACAGAACAACACCGTCACTGTTCTGAAAGATTCGTCAAGAACAAAAATGCAAGTAGAACAGACAGATAGACAGATAGACAGATAGATAGATAGATAGATAGATAGATAGATAGATAGATAGATAGATAGATAGATAGATAGATAGATAGATAGATAGATAGATAGATAGATAGATAGATAGATAGATAGATAGATAGATATTCAGCTGGGAGCCCATCTAGCAACTAATTAAGTTAATTGATATCAGGTCTGTAACATGATTAGCTATAAAAGGGATGTCTTTGAGAGGCAGAGTCTCTCAGAAGATGGGCAGAGGCTCTCCAATCTGTGAAAGAGTGCATAAGAAGATTGTGGAATACTTTAAAAACAATGTTCCTCAACGTCAAATTGCAAAGGCTTTGCAAATCTCATCATCTACAGTGCATAACATCATCAGAAGATTAAGAGAAACTGGAGAAATCTCTGTGCGTAAGGGACAAGGCCGAAGACCTTTATTGGATGCCCATGGTCTTCAGGCCCTCAGACGACACTGCATCACTCATCATGATTGTGTCAAAGACATTACTAAATGGGCCCAGGAATACTTCCAGAAACCACTGTTGGTAAACACAATCCGCCGCGCCATCTGCAGATGCCAACTAAACCACTTTCGGTAAACACAATCTGCCGCGCCATCTGCAGATGCCAACTAAACCACTGTTGATAGACACAATCTGCTGCGCCATCTGCAGATGCCAACTATACCACTGTCGTTAAACACAATCCACCGTGCCATCTGCAGATGCCAACTACACCACTGTAGGTAAACACAATCCACTGTGCCATCTGCAGATGCCAACTAAAGCTCTATCATGCAAAAAGGAAGCCATATGTGAACATGGTCCAGAAGCGCTGTCGTGTCCTGTGGGCCAAGGCTCATTTAAAATGGAAAGTGGAAAAGTGTTTTATGGCCAGACGAATCCAAATTTGACATTCTTGTTGGAAATCACGGACACCGTGTCCTCCGGGCTAAAGAGGAGGGAGACCTTCCAGCATGTCATCAGCGTTCAGTTCAAAAGCTGATGGTATGGGGGTGCATAAGTGCATACGGTATGGGCAGCTTGCATGTTTTGGAAGGCACTATGAATGCTGAAAGGTATATAAAGGTTTTAGAGCAACATATGCTCCCCTCCAGACAACATCTGTTTCAGGGAAGGCCTTGTGTATTTCAGCAGGACAATGCAAAACCACATACTGCAGCTATTACAACAGCATGGCTTCATCGTAGAAGAGTCCGGGTGCTGAATTGGCCTGACTGCAGTCCAGATCTTTCACCTATAGAGAAAAATACGTCAAAGAACTATATCAGGCAAGACTGGGACCAAATTCCAACACCAAAACTCCAGAAAATCAAAACCTCGATGCCCAGACGTCTTCACACTGTTTTGAAAAGAAGAGGAGATGCTACACCATGGTAAACATACTCCCGTCCCAACTATTTTGAGACCTGTAGCAGGCATCACATTTGAAATGAGCTCATTTTGTGCATAAAATTGTAAAATTACCCTGTTTAAACATTTATGATATATCTGTTCTATTGTGAATAAACTATTGGCTCATGTGATTTGAAAGTCTTTTAGTTTTCATTTTATTCAAATTTAAAAACGTTCCAACGTTTCCAGAATTCGGGTTGTAGATAGATAGATAGATAGATAGATAGAGATGTTTAGGACTGATCTACTGTCATTTCAATCTACTGAACAGATCAGACTCACATTGAGTTTTTCTGCTCCTTGATGGATTTCAGAGAGAAATCTTTTAATCAGATCCCTGGAATGTTTCATTTGCTCTCACTGCAGGATCCTATAAACGGATCCTTGTAGAGTATGTGAGCGGAAAGAGTGTCCATTCAGACTCTATTCTCATGCTTAATGGAAAAGCGTCTGGAGCGAAGGGTGGTCGGAGCCCCACATCCACAAAACGGTTTGAGCAAAACCAATTAAATCCTAACTCCGGGGGAAACATGCGCTGATGCGTCTGTCTCAGACTATCTGCTGCAGCCCAGACTGAACATCCAGAAGAGCCTGAGATCTCCTCTGAGGAACGAGAAGCCCTAGAGCAACTGTGTTTCAGTGTTTCCACATCGTTATGAAGTCTGCAATCGATGAACATTACAACCACCGATGGGAACACACACAAACACTCAAACCAAGCACTTATTCAGTGTCTGATTTCCCACCGAGAGACTCGCACCAGCTACACCGTCACGTCTCCACCGGCTCACCCTCTGGCTACAGACACAACTACCCATGAGATTCTCCAAACATTCCTAAGAATATTTTCTTCTTATTTTCTTACTTATGAAAAAGTTTAAATTCATGTTCCTGGTAATCTTGAATTAGAATATCTTCTCCTCCCTCTTGCAGCATCTCTTCTCTGATGACGAGGGCGGGGCAACCTGTCACTCACATGAGATCCACCAATAGCAAACCACGACCATCCAATCAATTCCCCACAGACAAAAGCAAGCCCCGCCCTACATTTGTTCTTGTTTGAGAAGCGTTGCACTGGGGTATACGGCACAATAGAAAGACCAGCGCAACTTCCATTTCATAGCACAGCCTGCTATTTACGGATGTACTGAACAGCAGCAGACACTGATATGAATACTAACACTAATATTTACCTGTCATGGGATTGTAGACCTTGGGTTCGATGGTTCCCATGGGTGGAGGCAGGAGCGGGTTGGTGAAGCTGCGCAGCGGGTGTGTGGGTCGCACGCAGGCGGTCGGGATGGTGCGACTGGGAATCTCTTCCGGCCCCGGCGGCTCCGACTGCGCTGTGGGAATCAGAGGCTGCTGTTGCTGAGGAGCCATTGGAGCGGCGCCCTCTGCTGCCATCGCTGAGAAACACACACAACAGCCGAACGTTATGCAAATGGGAGGCAAAAACAGCAGCCAATCACAGCTGAAGACAAGTTAATGATGTGATGCATTTGACAGAGTTCTACCTCAAAGAAAATTATATTTTGGGGTTTAAAAGACAATTAAGTATTTGACGGCATGGACACCATCAGATGAGAACTAAGTAGACACAGTTATTGAACTGTACTGAATTGATTACTAATCAATTACTAATTAATTCAGATGCAGTTTGCATGCTCATGTAAGTTTGTTAAAATTGTGTATTTTGTATTTTTCCAGTTGTAATCATGCAAATACTTGTTGATGGTGTATTAACTGAAGTCGCTGTGACCCAGACCTCCGGCGCTCGGATTTCATCCGCGTCAGTGCACATTCTCTGTAGTCTCTGTGAACTTTTCTCCCTCAGAGATGTTTGTGCATCTGCTGCTCACTAAGAGCTTCTTAGAAAACGTCATTTATTTCAATGAAGCAAACAGACTCACAGCTGCTGCCAAAGAACCACATCAAATCAGTTTCTTCTGCTACTAACAAACTCATTTAAAGCTCAGACCAAAACAGAGCGCGACAGCGCAAGGAGGAACCTAGTTTATTCAGGGACGCCTCCATCAATAAACCACACAGCTGTTTGTGTTGCTGTGTTGTGATTGGTCAATCATTGCTCTTAAATACTTCTTCACTGTCTGAAGTTGTACAGTAAATAAAAGATTCTGTAAATGCCCTAAAAACACATTTTGTTCATTTTAACTTTCCCTCTAGAACAGGCACAGAAACTCAGAAGCCTTACCGGCAGCGTAACCGCGGTCCACGGTGAGTGTGGAGAACGGCATCGGCCGCAGGGTGAATTTTGGGTGAGCGCTGAAGCCGCAGGTGGGCGACGGCAGGATTCCCGGATACTGGCTGCTCTCCAGTGTGGGAACCGGAATGGCACTGACCACCGCTGGAACACAGAAAAAATAAGACACAAGAATTGAATGGCGTTCTGAACTCCCTGAAATGCCTCCATCTTGAGTTTCATTTAAATAATTCATACGCAGAATAAAGGGGCGGGTTAAAACTGGCGGTTACGGTAAGAGGCGGGACATTTCCCAAACACCAATCACAACACGCTGCTCCAGCCGACCAATCAGAGCACATTGTGCTTTTCAGAAGGAGGGGGCTTCATAGAGACAGGAACTAAACACTAAACCCTTTAAGGTTCCATATAGAAACTGTTCTTCTAAAAGTGTGGAGTTTATTTTGGAAGCCTGGTTTATTCAGGCGACCGGCTGTTCTGATTCGCTCTAAACATTAATCATGTTTAAATATTTAAACACCTACAAGAGAATTCAGACCCTTGCCAGGGAAATGTGGACCCCCATTAGTCTGCTTTAAACTTCTCAATAATGCCGATCTGTGGACTGGGAAACAGCAGAATCCCTACAGGAGCAGAATCTCGTTTAACAAACCCTGAACAAAACAACATGAGGATACGTGAGTGATGATGATGATGATGATGATGATGCAGGAGCCACAGAAACCGACTGCAGCTTCACCGGAGCACAGGAGAGCTGACCTTGACAATGAAAGCCTCACAGAGAGAGAGAGAGAGGGAGAGAGACGGGACTGACAAATTGCCTGAAGTGTTGAGATTTCTATCTACTAAACTGCCCCAGACGAGTAACTGCTGATTGACTGCAAACTGTGTGTGTGTGTGTGTGTGTGTGTGAGAGGTTTTGCCTACTTTGTGTGCATCCAAATGTTCCAGGAGAGAAAAATGCAAAATCACCTGCATTGTGGTGAGCAGATAACAGCTACAATAACATCAAAATATCTTCATGAAAACCTACAAATACCTACAAAATAATGACATCTTTCACATCTTTTATAAACACCCAATTTATACACTGAAAAAAAATGATATATCTTTCAACTCATATATTTCAAATAATTTATTAATTATTTAGTTGCTTATTTAATTTTGATCTAATTTATCTGCCTATTTTTTTTATTAATTTATTTCAATCCAAGTTATTATTTACTCATTCATTTTAATATTATTTATAATTTTAAAAAAAATTTTTTTTTACAGTTTTTCTCAAGACTCTTCAACTTCTTTCACTGTCTGCTAAAATCAACTTGATTATTATTGTTAAATAAAAAACAATGTTGTTACTTGAAATAAAAATTACCTTAAAATGAGATATTAAATTATATACTTATTTCATTTCAGTTACCAAGAATCAAAAATATATATATATATATATAGATTAATTTAAAAAAGACAAAAACACACAACAAAATTACTAAAATGAAAACAGAAAATATAAAACTGAAAAATAATTCAAAATAATAATAACAGTACATGAATGGTACTAAAACAACACTGCAAAATCACACCTCGTATTTACTCTCTGGTGTAATGCAATTATTAATTTCTGATCATGGTTTGGTTTCACAGGCCAGCATGAAATTCAACCGGACAACACGACGGGTCAACAACATCTGGATGACAAAAGAAGGAGGTCAGGAGGAACGTCCAGGAGCGCGAGGGAATCAAGAAGGATGGCGGGAGGGAAAAATCATATCCGCAGTGTGAGATTATATCTGAGGAGTCACATGATGAACAGCAGCAGCTCTGATGAGAAAACGACCATATAAGGAATATTTAAGAAACATCAGCTGTTGGGTGGAGCAGGGATGATGTCAGGTTTTCCTATAGGGTTTTATAATGGGGCTTTTCAATTCATGAGTAAAATAAAGCCTGTGGAAACTGTATGCTGTAATATTGTATGCTGTACTGTAATATTAGATATATATATATAAATGATATCAATATCAGAAAGTGTCTATATTCTGTTTCGCTTCATCAGAAAACCTCGTCAGAGGAACTTGGTTAAATATGCAGCGGTTCGTTCTCTCGCTCAGTTACTTCTATCTGAACTCTCTCATTTCCTGTCAAAACTCCACTTCCTCCCAGCGATAGCCATTTTTCCCAATCATCAATCGAAAAGCTCCTCCTCTTTTCTGGTTTTCCCAGAGGACAGAGATGAAGCTTCTTTCATGTGTTTCGAGGAGCAGGAAGGAGGTGCATAATAACCGCGCAGGGTGAAGAATCACAGCAGGAGGTCAAAGACGAGACGCTCACGGGACGGAATCAATCGCGTCTCCCAGGAGGAGGAAGGAAGCGGAGCGTGACGTCTGTGAGGGTTCACATCATGTCATATGAGGAATCAAAGCCCATGACGCCCAAACCGCACAAAACAAGCTCTTCCCACAAAACATCCTGCATTATGAAAGGAATGAAAGTGACACGCTCATCTTCACATTCACTCGCTCTCCTCCTAAACCGCCCATGAGTCTGTGTTCGGCTGCGCTGCACATTTCTCTTCTCCAGTAAATGTATCTCGATTTAAGAATGTTTAGATATTTGTGCTGGAAAACCAGACAGAAACACTGAGGAAGATTTTCTGCAGTGTGAGGATCTGACAGGATCTGACAGCCTTCGGGGAGACGCTGGTCTGTCTGCTGGTTTGGGCTGAAACGGGTAAATTGGATTAGTAACGCAGGGTCAGACACACACAACTGACTGCTGGAAATCCCATTTCTGCCTGATTTCCCTCCATATGTGAATCACACAATGACTTTCTGCAAAGTCAGCTTCAGAAAAGCAACTTCGGCCTGTAATTTCAGGGGTTACTGTTGAGATCCGTCTCGTCTTCTCACAGTTTCTCTTTCCGATATACTTGTAAATTGGTGATATAGTTATGAATAAGGTGCTTGTGTTGTTTCTGATCATAATGGAAGAGCTCAGTATTCAGAACACAAACACACACTAAACACCCGTATCTTTAGTTATTGTTATCTTATCATTACAGATATTGGTATAGTTATATTGATTTTTATAGTTATCGTAGTTATAGCTGTCTTTACAGTTACCATTATATTTTTGTTATAGTTAGCGTTATAGTTCTTGTGATTGTTATAGTTACTGTGATTGTTATAGTTATCATTAAAATGATTGATTGTTATTATCGTTATAGTGAATGTTAGTTATAGTTATTGTGATTGTTAAAGCTATTGTTAAAATGATTTATTGTTATTGTTATGTTATAGTTTTAGTTAGTGATTGTTAGTTATCGTTATAGTTATTGTGATTGTTATAGTTATCGTTAAAATTATTGATTGTTATTGTTATCATTATAGTGATTGTTAGTTATTGTTATAGTTATTGTAACTGTTATAGTTATCATTAGTGTGATTGTGATTGTTATAGTTATATAGTTACTGTTATAGTTATTGTTATTGTTATAGTTATCATTATAGTTTTAATTATCGTTATTGTTATCATTATCGTTATAGTTATCGTTATTGTTATAGTTAGTTATATAGTTATCGTTATAGTTATAGTTATTGTTATAGTTATCTTTTTAGTTATTATGATAGTTATGGTGATCGTTATAGTTATTGTGATAGTTATAGTTATTGTTATGTTATAGTTATCGTTATAGTTAGTTATAGTTATCGTTATAGCTGTAGTTATAGTTATTTTTATTTTTATTGTTATAGTTAGTTATAGTTATTGTTTTCGTTATAGTTATCATTATAGTTATAGTTAGTTATTGTTATAGTTAGTTATATAGTTATCATTATAGTTACAGTTATTGTTATAGTTATAATTTTAGTTATTATGATAGTTATGGTGATCGTTATAGTTATAGTTATGTTATTGTTATTGTTATCGTTATTGTTATAGTAATTGTTATAGTTATTTTTATTGTTATTGTTATAGTTATAGTCAAAGGTGGGTAGAGTATCCAAAAACTGTACTCAAGTAAAAGTACAAGTACTTATAGAAATATTTACTCAAAGTAAAAGTGAAAGTAATAATCCTAATAGTTACTTGAGTAAGAGAAAAAAAGTATCCAATAAAAATCTTACTCAAGTAGCTCGTTACTAGTTACTTATATATATATATATATATATATATATATATATATATATGCACACACACACAAAATAGCATGTTATTATTTAATGTTTATTATTTAAATAGATATTTAATTTATTATCATAATTAGATATCTTTGCAACAAACAAACATAGAAGAGACAATCATTATTTCTAGCATCTGTAACCAGAATGTATCGTTACTATATTAATAACGTATAGGCCTACAGCTAACATTACATTTTAAAGAAGAGAGAAAACTCTTTACATGTGCTCGCGCACATATCTGAACTTGACACAAACAATGATCAAATACACATTGACGGATCTTCTTCGGTCTGTTCTACAAAATGTAATCAAATGTATATTTCAGCAGGCGCGTGTAAACTGCTTAACTGTGTCAACGCAAAGCGTTCATTTTCAAGACGAACAGGTCGCTGGCGCTGCCATTGCGCAATAGTATGTATAAATTAATGTATGAATTAAGATATATGCCCATAAAAACGGTAAAGAAATATACTTTTGTTATTGTGACGTAATAATCTGTTTGGTTGTAAAATGTTGGCTATAGGCTGTATCATGAAGTAAAATCAAATGAAATCGATAGGCCTACCTGTGGAATTGTTCACAAACAGCATACGCAGCTCAACTAATAAAGGTATTCTTCGCTGGCAAACAATTGGATGCATTTGCAGATTTGCTTTAATTGACTGTAGGTCCACTGCTACTTCATCCAACGCTCCGAGTGAGAAACCGCTTCAAACGATTCAGCGCGTGCAGGAACTGAACAAATCATTCAAACTGATTCGCGAATCAATTTAGACAGCTTTACCAACTTGTTTGATCAAGTCTTTGAACAGAATCGACTCAAAAGAGTGATTCATTTGTGAATGGGGCATCGCTCATGAAAAAAGAGGCAGCGCGCATGGAATAAACTACGCATTTCTTAACATTTACAGTATTGATTTAAAATAAAGTAACGAGAGGAACGTTGCCCATTGTAGCGAAGTAAAAGTACAGATTTTTCATTACAAATGTACTCAAGTTAAAGTAAAAGTACCCACATTTTAATTTACTCTAAAAAGTAAAAATTTTCCAAAAAACTACTCAAGTACATGTAACGAAGTAAATGTACTTCATTACTACCCACCTCTGGTTATAGTTAGTTATCGTTATCGTTATCATTATCATTATCGTTATAGTTATTGTTATTGTTATTGTTATTGTTATTGTTATAGTTATAGTTATGTTATAGTTATCGTTATCGTTTTAGTTAGTTATAGTTATAGTTATAGTTATTGTTATAGTTATCATTTTAGTTATTATGATAGTTATGGTGATCGTTATAGTTATTGTGATTGTTATAGTTCTAGTTATTGTTATAGTCATTGTTATAGTTACTGTTATCGTTATAGTTATTGTTCTAGTTCTAGTTATTGTTATAGTCATTGTTATAGTTATTGTTATTGTTATCGTTATAGTTATTGTGACTGTTATAGTTATTATAGTTTTTGTAATTGTTATAGTTATCATTTTAGTTATAGTTATAGTTATAGTTATGGTTATAGTTATTGTTATCGTTATGTTGATTGTTACAGTTATCATTATAGGTATGATCAGGCGTGTTTGTGTCACTCACGTGTGTTGCTGGGCTGAGAGTCCATGGGAATCATCATCTTGGTGCGCGTCGGCCTGCGGGCGGCTAACGATCGCTCTAACGTGGAAATGCTGCTGGAAGCCTCATCCCCATCTGCACCTAAAGATGAGAACGACATGACCTTCAGCGGCTGACACACACACACACAGACTGCAAAATCGATCAAGGCCTCTGGAGATCACGTGGTCTCACCTGAGTGGCTGCTCTTGCTGCCCATCTGGCTCTCTGATTGGCTGTGGCTGACCGGCGGCATCTCCTGGCAGCTCTGGATGGGCGACTCGCGGCCGGAGGGGGCGGAGCTCGAGGGCTTCTCCATGTTCTTCAGCTCCATCTCCTCATGGTGGATCCAGAGGTCAGGAGGTCGCAGGTCTTTCTGGCTGCCCTTCCGCTTCCCAGCGCTGTGTGTCGCACGTTTCCTACAGGGACAAACAAACAGACAAGATACAGAGGAATGAAGAATCTTCTGTGGTTCTGCAGATGGAACTGTGTGAGGTGTTCCTGTTGCACTAGATATTCATATACATTCATATTAATTGATTTGAATGCAGTGAAATGATCACATTTGAACTGAATTGAGCGAATGACACTGTTGTCTTTTGCATTATAGCTTAAACTGAAGTCGTTTTACAACATTAACACTGTTATTTTCCTGTTTATAACAGTGAACTTGCTTTGAAAATCTCTATTGTATAAAGCGCCATAGAAATAAAGCTGAAAGAATGTGAATGTAATGTTTTGTCAATATAAACTCAACACACACACACACACACACACACACACAGACCGAGTATTATTAAAACAGCTCTTATTTTGGAAGATAATGATGTTGTTTGTCTGCAGGGCTGCTGAACACTGTTGTGTGTGTGTGTGTGTGTCTGGCAGGTGATAATGAGGTCTGAACTTGTGGCATCTCACCTTCACACAGACACAGTCTTTCTCTCTCTTTCTCTCTCTCTCACACACACACACACACTTATCTAGAACACACTTCAGCTGTTTACATCATCATTAGAAACACTCAGTGATGATGTCACTTGTGTCAGTAACTGAGGCCTCTTAAAACAGTTATATTATTATTATATTATATTATATTATATTATATTATATTATTATATTATATTATATTATATTATATTATATATTATATTATATTATATTATATTATATTATATTATATTTATTAGATTAGATTAGATTAGATTAGATTAGATATTAGTGCAGTTATGCTGTTTGTCAACCATAATCAGCCTACAGTTAAGCATAAACTGACTGTAATGTTTTCTGACACTCAACTGCATGTTATATACAATTAAATTAAAATATATTATAATTTAAATTAATATTAAATGCAATTAGTTGAACTTAATGGTGCTTTTAAGTCCACTTAAGTAGGACTTAATTACATCTGTATATGTAATTTCATAATTACTCCTACTCTCTTTGAAATATGGTTAAATGTATCGACAAGCATTTATGGTAAATTGAAATATATTTTAATGTCATTTCCAATGAGACTTGTATGTCATGTTTTTATATATGCATGTAATTTCACATTTGGAATGAAATTGCAATTTAGTACATTTAAAATATATAAAGTTTAAAAAAATATAATCAAGTATTTTAGATGTGCTTCAGTATGTTAGTCAGCATCAGAATATGTGCACTTCTTCAAAAGATTATTAAAACAATGATTTAAAAAGTAAAACTTTCAATTTGACAGTATTACAGTGCACTTTTTAAACATGTCTCTCTTTAAGTGCACTTAAGTGGCCTTTTATTTAATTAATATTATATTATCTGCAGGTACAGATTTTCTTTCAAAAAATACACTTATAAGATTTGAAGTGCACATTCAAGATGACTAAGCGCACTTCTTTTCACAAGGGTAAGAGTTTTCTCATCCCTGCAGCTTCATTTGAGAGAGAGAGAGAGCAGCTCAACTCACTTCCTCTGCTGAGCGGACGAGCGGCGGGTGCATATCAGGGCGACGATCACCACGACGACCACAGTAACGGCTCCCACGGAAACAACGATGATGACCAGAAGGTTGCTGTTCTTCTGCGGCGTCACGCTGCCGTGCGGCGGCCGCATCTGACCAATGGGAGGCTCTGAAATCAGAACACACAAGAGTCTGTTGAAGGACTGATCTTTTACAAAACAGGCACTTCATATGACATGAATTTTATATAATATATACATTTTTCAATTGTAGTCTTTTAAAAAGTCATCTGAAATAATAAATAATTATTTAATAAATTTTTTATGGCTTATAAACACAAAATAATGTCAAAATGCAGGTCTTGGAGAGTATTCACGTAAACACAGTCAGTTTTAAAGGTGCAGTAAGCAATTTCTGAGAAATGCTGTTGAAAGTGGATCGGACTGAGCAGCACAACGCACTTGTAGCCAATCAGCAGAAGGGGCGTGTCCAGTCATGATGGGGGAGGAGAGAGCGAGTCAATCAGCAGTAGGGGGCGTGTCCACTCATGATGGGGGAGGAGAGAGCGAGTCAATCAGCAGTAGGGGCGTGCCCAGTCATGATGGGGGAGGAGAGAGTGAGTCAATCAGCAGTAGGGGGCGTGTCCAGTCATGATGGGGGAGGAGAGAGCGAGTCAATCAGCAGTAGGGGCGTGTCCAGTCATGATGGGGGAGGAGAGAGCGAGTCAATCAGCAGTAGGGGGCGTGTCCACTCATGTTGGGGGAGGAGAGAGCGAGTCAATCAGCAGTAGGGGGCGTGTCCACTCATGATGGGGGAGGAGAGAGAGCGAGTCAATCAGCAGTAGGGGGCGTGTCCACTCATGTTGGGGGAGGAGAGAGCGAGTCAATCAGCAGTAGGGGGCGTGTCCACTCATGATGGGGGAGGAGACAGCGAGTCAATCAGCAGAAGGGGCGTGTCCAGTCATGATGGGGGAGGAGAGAGCGAGTCAATCAGCAGTAGGGGCGTGCCCAGTCATGATGGGGGAGGAGAGAGCGAGTCAATCAGCAGTAGGGGGCGTGTCCAGTCATGATGGGGGAGGAGAGAGCGAGTCAATCAGCAGTAGGGGCGTGTCCAGTCATGATGGGGGAGGAGAGAGCGAGTCAATCAGCAGTAGGGGCGTGTCCAGTCATGATGGGGGGAGGAGAGAGCGAGTCAATCAGCAGTAGGGGGCGTGTCCACTCATGATGGGGGAGGAGAGAGCGAGGCAATCAGCAGAAGGGGTGTGTGTCTATTTATTATGGGGAGGTGCCTGTGAATTTGGGGGTGGAGCTATTAAGATAAGGGTATGATCCCTTTTGGTAGGGGCGTGTTTGTTGTGGTGGTTTCAAATATCAACAGCGTTTCTCAGAAATCACTTACTTCATCTTTAAGTGAACGTAAACAGCTGAGAAAGAAAACGCATGTGTAAGAGTATAATTGGTCCATGCATCAGGTCTTAAAGTGACAGTAGCCTAATAAACCTGCTGCCAAATTATGAGATAATATTAAAAATATCTACATGGCAGTTTTTCCCCATGATCTGATCTGATCTGATCCAGTCCTCAAATGTGGACAATGTCTAATGAGTAGAAACACTGATCCTCATTCACTGCTACAGACTTTCACTCTTGAATTCTGACTCTTTTGCACTACAATAAAAAAATGATTTTCAGGAACACAGTCAATGTTGATTTCATGTTGCAATAAAAGAGCGAAAGTTAGACTTGCATTAGTTCTTTCAGCAGCATTTTTGACAACATTTCACAAACAAACACAATACTGGCTGTCATCGTGTTCAGCGCTACATCTATTGTTTTAGAGTGTCATAGTGTGTCTGTCTGTCAGATGCTTTGATTGTGATTGTGCATCTGTACAGTAACGTTCTGCTCATTGGACGAGGCACGTGTTCTTACCGTTCATGCTGCTCATGTCGATCGGGTTATTATCGGAGGGCCAGTAACCGCTGTCTCCATGACGACCTGAGACCACAGAGAGAAGCGCTGAGATCAGGGTGAGACACACACATCTACATATGACAGATTGGGTTTATTAAAACAATCAATCACTTTCACAGGGTCAAACACCTGAAGCAATACTGATCTTCTTAATATCTTCAGTCATTTCTCTTCTCCAGTAAATGTATCTTGATTTAAGAATGTTTAGATATTTGTGCTGGAAAATGAGACAGAAATTCTGAGGAAGAACATGATTTTTTTTGCAGTGAGGATAATCCCTGAACTCTTCAACTATAATAAGGTCCCACTACAGTGAGATTGAAGTCAGAAAGGTTTGAGGAGTGAATCTGACACACACTTTAACATGATCCAGGTCTCGGTGTAATAACTGTGGACGAGGCTCTGGAGGAGAATCTGAGCATTCGGAGATTCTTCACAGCATTGATGAGCTGAAGGTGTGTGTGTGTGTGTGTGTGTGTGTGTTTGGTAAGTGGAGCAGGACTCGTGGGTTGGACCGCTGAAGGAAACTGTCAAACATCAATCCCTCCAACCCCGAGGACATTTGCCTTGATTTATGAGTGCAGGAACACACACTCGCTCATTTGCTGTAATTGACCGTGTGCTGAAGAGAAACACTAAAGTGAACTGCAGCGTTTAGGTAAAAAGAGAAACATCTTCTTCTGTTTCCATGGTCTCAGACCAAATCTCTCACAGATCTGATGTGATGAAGCTCACAGACAATCACACTGATAGACTGAGAAGGTTAAGCTAAAATGATGTTTATTCACATACTTTTTTTGGAGGAAGTCTTATTCACATAATATCTGCATTTATTTGATATAATACAGTAAATAAAATTACAGTAAAAAATAAAATGCAATACAGTAAATAAATAAAATACAGTAAAATTGTGAAATATTTAAAATAAAAGAATATATTGTAAATAAAATAGAAAACAGCCATTTTAAATTGTAATAATATTTCACATTTTTACTGTATTTATAATAAAAAAATGCAAAAACACAAAAACAATCGTAATTATTCCAAACTTTTTACCGGTAGTTTATGTAGAGGTTTCTGACACAGTTTTCCGCTCGTGAATGTTTCTCTCTGGATGTCAATTAAAGCATGTGAGGAGTCTCCTGCTGTGACTCGTCTTAATTAATGCTGAGAATCAAAGACACAAACTCTCATTAAAGATGCGATGACAGCGTCACACATCCCTCCGTCGGCCTCTCTTCATCGCCGTTATCGCGGCGCTATTTCTTATGACAACACGGCACTCAAAGGACTCTTAACAAACCCCATTTCCAATTCAGGCCTTTCAGAAGAGAGAATTACCAGGCGGCAAATTCACAGAGGACAGCTGAGAGACACGTCTGTCTGAAGGCCATTTGTAAAGGGAATTTGTTTAAAGAGAACGAGAGCTGGAGATTAGAGCTGGGAGTTTTGTGAGAAAGCAATTATTTGTGCTCTTTGTGACTTGTGACACACACACACACACACACACACACACACACACACACACACACACACACACACACACACACACACACACACACACACACACACACACACACACACACACACACACACACACGTCTATTTTAGTGAGCTCATTTCATAGACTTCCATTGCTTTCCTTTCAGGTTAATGATATTTTCTGTGTTGTAACCCTCAAAGAAACCTGTGCACATCATTAAATTGAAATAGAAACATGATTTGATCAATTTATGAGTATTTTCTCTCAGTGAACACACATCAAATGTCCTCACAGGTTGGTTATCATGGCATTTTAGTACTGCACTGCAAAAAAAAAAAAAAACCTGATGTTCTTCCTCAGTGTTTCTGTCTTGTTTTCCAGCACAAATATCTAAACATGCTTAAATCAAGATACATTTACTGGAGAAGCAAAATGACTGAAGATATTAAGTCTTGGTTAAAGAAAAATGCATCAAAATGAAGTGAGTTTGTGTTTAAAATAAGAACAAATATAGCTGCAAGCAGCGATGACGGACCCAAGCCCCGGCGATACCACCAGCGGGCTTAAGGAAACCTGTGCATGACTGAGCTTGGTGGCGATTGCATGAATCTCCTACAAGGAGTACTTATAAACTCAGAACCTGATTATTCAAAAAACACAATATATGTTTTTGTCAAAAGGTGGCGCTATAGAGTCCCTCCTCCCCACCCATTTCTAAGGCTTCACCCATGTCTACTGACCAACAACTTGTGTGTCGAGTTTCATGCAATTTGAAGCATGCTAAGAGCGTCAAAAATACCCAAGAATATTATTAAAGTTTGATTTTGATGTGTTGCCATGGCAACAGTATAAGATATCAAGAATCCTTTCGCGGGTCTACATTCGCCATGTCTTGACATTATACTGAAAAATAAGAGTGCAATTTCAAAGCACTTCCTGTTACCAGTTGGTGGCACTATAACTTTGACTCACAATAGTCACATCCATGTGATCGGCCTTCTACAACAAACACACAGCTGAAGTTTCATCAAAATCAGTCAATGAATGCAGAAGTCCTGTTTCCCTTTTATCACCACAAATACATTGCCTCGCCACAGCTAAACCGTTTGAGATATCCAATATCCATCCACAATTTAGCATCCTCAATGTCTTGACTTTATGTTTAAAAAGTTTGGATTTAGCCTTTGGAGCAGTAGATAAAAATTGAGAGCTTGGTTAAAAAAAATCCACATTCAAACAAAAATCGCTGAATTCCTGTTGGTCGGAGCTAATGACTGTAAATTAGAAAGTTGTCCGGCTTAATGAGAACAATATGTTTGGTGACTGTAGGTAAAACTAACCCCCGACTTTAAACAAAAGGTGGCGCTATAGAGGCCCTCCTCCAAGGCTTTGCTCATGTCTACTGGCTGGCAACTCTGATGTGTGTGTCGAATTTCATGCAATTTGAAGCATATTAAGAGCCTCAGAATGCGTTGCCATGACAACAGTATACAAGATATCAAGAATCCTTTCACAGGTGTGCATCTGCGGTGTCTTGACATTATTCTGACGAAGACTGATTCAAATCAAAGTTTGTTTCAATGCCTTACCTTGATCATTGGCCATCTTATCCGGATGCTCAACTAGAAGAAAACAGAGAACGAGACTGTCAGTGTGTGACAACATTACCAGTGAAGATAGGGTTAACAGGTTAAAGCACTAGTGATCCTTGAATTGAAACTCAACAGTCTACTGAAGGACACAGAGCAGCTGAACGACAGCAGCACTTCATGTTTATCAGATTTCATCACAGAAATAATATAGTAATGAGTTTCTCTAGTTCAGTGGCTTTCGAGTCTGTTGGTTCGGGGTCAAAGGTCACGCCAGCAGCTGTTCAGTGTGACGGTGAATGTGGGCGACCAGCAGACCAGCGAGACCCGCTTCACTTTAACCCTGCGCTGATGAAGATTTATGATGCGTCCACTGACCCTCACACAAACGAACAGATCATAATTAATGTCAAACACCACATGCTGTGATGAGGCTCTCGCTAATGAACCGATGCCAAGACATTTATAATAAACACCATAAACATAAGAAACGACACAACAGTCGACGTCTATGCTGATTCCACTGCTGCAGCTGCTGCTTACAGAGAGCGGCTCGTTAACGGGCTGATATTTAGATTTGCTGAATGACAGATATCTACTAAAAACAGCCTCGATTAGAGATACAAATATGACAGTTTTTATAGTGAATACATGTTTCAAGTGAATAACAATAATATTTTATTATTATTTATATACGATTATAGTTTTTATTACTATTTTGAATGGACTTTTAGTTTTCCATTTTAACTTTAATATATGTTTGTGTCAACTTTTAATAGTTTTTGTACTTTTTAGGTTTAATCAATTAAGTGATTAAATTTATTTTTAGTTGAAGTTTTTCATCTAGTATTTTCATCTAGTTTTAGTTAGCAATAATAACCTCAATATTATGTAAATAAAGTGTCTAATTAATTACAAAAATGTGTACATGCACAAGTGTAATGATGTATATTTGTACTTATTTTAGTACTTCAACTTACACTTATTTCAATTTCTATTTTTTTTTTTGTGGAAGTTTTTCATCTTGCATTTCATTTCAATTTTATTTCAGCTTTATTTCAATTAACAAAAATGTTTTTATTAGTTTTTATTCTTTTTAAATGTCACTATTTAGGTTTGATAGTAGGTTTAATAAATTTAGTGCTTAAATTTAAACTTATTTTAGTTTCTAATTTTCTTTTAGTTGAAGTTTTTCATCTAGTATTTTCATCTAGCAAAAAAAAGTTTTAGTTAACAATAATAATCTCAATATTGTGTAAAAAAAGTGTCTAATTAATTATAAAAATGTGTACATGTATATTTGTGCAAATTTTAGTACATTTTAGTACTTCAACTTACACTTATTTCAGTTTCTGTTTTTTTTCATCTAATATTTTATTTTAGTGTTATTTCAATTAACACATTTTTAAAATAATTTTAGTGATGTAAAATGAACTAATTTATTTTAAAAATTGTGTACATCTCAACTGCTGTCATTAAACTGTATTTATGTCTATATGAGGAGGCAATCCCAGAATGCACTGTAATGCAAAACTATTAATGAATTCAATATATATAACTGAGCATATTTTGAGTATTTTTATGCAGTTTTCTTCAGCATGTTCACATCAGACAGAGATGGATCCGAGGATCCGTGTGTCATTACTTCACGGCTCAGAAGGAAGCTCCCTATGTAGACGGCACAGCGGCTCACCTTTAGAGGTCCTGTACTGCACAGGGTCCGACAGCGGCCCCACTCCTTTGGCGTTCTTGGCCTGGATGCGGAAGTAGTAGACGGTGTCCAGGTTGAGGTCCATGACCTGGTGCGTGAGCCGGTCTCCAGCGATGGACTCCATCACCCAGTCGTCGATGGGCATGTTCTTGTCCAGAGTGTAGTACAGAATATAACCTGACAGAGATAACCAGGGTCAAACCACCACTGCTGGTCAAGAGCTTCGCTCAGAGCTGCTAGGTTAAAGGTCAAATCTTAGCAGGCGGCTAATGAGGGCGTGATATAAAGACACGCGAGGGGTTTTTAAATGTCACGAGAGAAACTCTTAATGTGAGTCTGTGTTCAAAAACGCCTGGAATGATAACGATCCTAATGAAGATCAGGATTAAACAGCAGTAGTTCAGGAGAAATGATGTTTTTCCTGTGAATTAAGTTGATTTTTTGGCAGATAGACAGTGAACGACATTGTTAACGGTATTGTTCAATTGTTGGTCATGTGTTTGATCATCAGGATTCTCACCTGTGATTCGTCCGTTGGCCTCCAGCGGCGGCTGCCAGCTAATGAGAATGGCTCGTGGACGTCCCTCTCGGCCAATCACAGTCAGGTCCTTCGGGGCGGAGCTTGGCGCTGACCAATGGAAAGAGAGAGTTTGTGCCTCTTGATGATGAGCAGATATTTAAGTCCAGCGCTAATTAAACAGCATAATTAACTGCGGTTCTGCACAGATGCGAGTCCCGTGATCCTGACGTTCACAGTGATTAATGTGTGTGTTTCTGGAGGGAGCACAGTCTCACATCACAGTATGAGTCATTTCATTAATGTGTGAGTAATTATTCACCCACACCGAGTCATCATATTTCCTAATTATTTTGTCAGCTGAAGCCCTCTGAGCTCAAATATTTTCTTGGAGTCCCTCTGACATTTGACGTTAATATTTCAATAATTTATCAACATTTTCGCATGTTCACGGTTCCCTGACGTCGGTTAATGGTCACATGACATGCAGGTGAAAACATAAAAAAAATCATTTTGATTGTTTTCATTTTTAAAATGATTAATTAATTTGAATTATTTTTTGTGATTTTTTTATTTTCATTGTTTTTATTTTTTTTATGATTTATTCATTTTAATTGGACATTTTTCTGATTTAATTTTGATTGTTTTATTTAGATTGTGTTTATTTTAAAATTATTCATGAATTTTAATTTGACATTTTCTAATTTAATTTTTAGTATTTTATTTTGATTGTATTTATTCTAATTTGATTTATTAATTTTAATTTGACATTTTCTAATTTAATTTTTAGTATTTTATTTTAATAGTTTTTATTTTAAAATTATTTATTAAGTTTAATATGGTATTTTTATGATTTAATTATTAGTGTTTTATTTTGATAGTTTTTATTTGAAAAATATTTATTAATTTTCATTCTTTTTTTGTGATTTCTTTTATTTTTATTGTTTTTATTATTTTTAATGATTTATTAATTTTAATTTATCATTTTATGATTAAATGTTTAGTGTTTTATTTTGATTATTATTTCAAAATGATTTATTCATTTTAATTGGACATTTTTCTGTTTTAATTTTGATTGTTTTATTTAGATTGTTTTTATTTTAAAATTATTCATTAATTTTAATTTGACATTTTCTAATTTAATTTTTAGTATTTTATTTTGATTGTATTTATTTTAGTTTGACATTTTATAATTGTATTTTTAGTATTTTATTTTGATTATATTTATTTCAAAATGATTTATTAATTTTATGTTGACATTTTTATGATTTAATTTTTTGGTGTTGATAGTTTTCATTTTATGTTAATTTGACATTTTTATGATTTATTATTATTTTTTTAATTATTCATTAATTTTAATTTGACTTTTTTACGATTTAATTTTCAATCAGCTTTTTTTTTATGATTTATTTAATTATTAGCTTATTATAGTTTGGAAAATCCTGGTCTATAGTATCAATTTATTGTTATTTATGGTTAAAATACTTATTTTAGTTGGCAACTCACTGAAAAACATTACAAAAGAAAGGTGCTTTATTCCATTTGATTATTTTCACTTGGATCTTGATGAACTCAATCGGTAAGGGTGGATATTTCTGCTCTTGCACAGTATAAACTGTCGTACACACACCGTTTGTACACTTATAAGCAGACGGAGAAGTGTGTTTGTACCTGCTTCATAGGTGGTGGCGTGTGCCGTCATACTCCATGTGCTGGACTTGCGGCCTTTGGTCACCATGACTGAGAACTCATACATGGTGTTGGGCTTCAGAGCCGTGACGGTGTGACTGAGTGCCGTCGTATCCGCCGACTGACCACAACACACACACACACACATACACACACACACACGTCACATCAAGAACAAGGCGATTCTTTGCAATATCTCACACAAAAAACATCTGATCTGATTCTAAGGTTGTATACCATGGTACAGGCTAATTCCTACATCAGTTTACCATGGTCTTCTGGTGTTCACCTTGTATTTGCCGCTGGTGGAGTGGCTGGTCTTCCACTTGACGGAGTAGTAGCGCACCTCAGACGACTTCTGGTTCTTGGGGATGGAGTTGTCGGCCCAGCTGACCCGCACCGAGTCGGAGGTGAGCGGCACGGCCTGAACACCTACGGGAGGAATCATGGGCGTGGAGGTGTCTGGGACAGGGGTGGGGAATTTATCAAACAGATGGAACAGATCGTCATCGGATGGGTCTGAGGGGTCTGAGGTGTGAGTGAGTTCAGGGTTATGCATTTCATGTCCGAGAGACCAAATCATAAGTGACCGGAGATGAGAGCGGACAGGAGGAATAAAGGAGGGAAATGGAGTGACAGAGAGAGAGAAAAGAAGAACATTGAGCTCTAGATAGCGACACAAACAGGTAAAGATGAAGAGATACACCGTAAAAAGTGGTAACCTGCAATTAAAGCATCATTTCTTCCTGATGAATCCACAAAAATGAGTTTTGTTGGTATAAATGGATGTATTTAGGTTGATTTAGCAATATTAAATGATATATTGAACCAGTTCATTTACATGTTACAATATAGAAAATCTTTCATGTTTATTTCAATTCTTTGTAATTAATTGCAAAATTTCTACACATTTTTTTCTTCAGTGTATCATTTTTAGGTTACCATTTTTTAGTGCACAAGGAGAATCTCAGGAAACATGAACGATATTTCAACACAAAATCAACAGAAAAATATCAAATTAGTTTCTGCAAGAAGAAAACTGATGTTCTTCCTCAGTGTTTCTGTTTGTTTTCCAGCACAAATATCTAAACATTCTTAAATCAAGAAACATTTACTGGAGAAGAGAAATGACTGAAGATATAAAGATTTGATTAATGAAAAATGACAAGAAAAAACATGTTTCAAAAAGATAGGTCCTTCTGATGACATGTAGATGGAGAAGAGAAGCGGTCCCAGCACTGAGCCCTGAGGAACTCCAGCGGATAGTTTATCTTTCTGACTCCATTGGCAGATATTTGCTCTTGTTTTAAGCACAAACTCACTTCATTTTGATGCATTTTTCATTAATCAAGTCCTAATATCTTCAGTCATTTTTCTTCAGTAAATGCATCTTGATTTTAAGAATATTTAATTTTGGAAAATAAGACAAAAATATTGAGAAATAACTTTTTTTTTTTGCAGTGCGAAAGACAATTTTGTGTTAAATATGCACAAAAATATGCTGATAAAATAAGCTTAATTTTCTTCATGCTAAATATAGCTTGTTTCTTGTGATTCTGCGGTGAAATACGAGTGTTCCTGCGAGATTCACCAAGTAAAGACGATAAATCTACAGTCTCACCTGAGAGACACAGAGGAAAGACAGTCAAGAAACAACTAACACACAGTCTATCATCATCAGACAAACACATCTCTATATCTGAGTGATTTATTCTGTCACTCATCAATCTTCATCAGGTGAGATATGAATCTGTCAGAGATATGAACACAAACTGATGGAGGTTTAAACCCTACGGAGACATCAGCCTTATAAGAAACTCATTGGTCCATAATGCAAAGTGATTGTGGACGAAATCAAGAGAAATGTAGATGACTTCATTGGGGTTCATATTAAGACGGTTGTTTTCAGAGCAGAGCACGAATGAAACTCAAGAGACGCTGATGAAACAGGCTGTGTTTGTGAATGTCAACAAGCTTTCACGAGTCAGAACAGACCAAGATTCTGTTTGATGATATAAAACACAGCAACATCTCACGGCTGGTGACTCTGGAGAAAGATTGAAATGATTTTGATTCATTCCCAGAGACAGGGAACGTTCTCTCAAGGTTCACTCAAAATTATGAACAAAAGTTCTTCCAGTAACGTTAATACAACGTTCATTCAGAGTTATCTGGTCTTTAATAATGTCATTAAAACATTTCAGAATGTTCCGAGAACATTCAAAAGTAAAGCTTCCATAATGTTTCTTTAACGTTCCCTAAACATTTTTAAAACATTAAAAACATTTTAAACATTAAATATAAAATAGGCATGATTTCCTCCAGTGACCCACCTGACATGGATCTGGTCACGGCGCTCTCGTATAGAGGAACTCCTTCGCCGGCGTTATTGAAGGCCTTCAGCGAGATCACGTAATGAGAGCTGGGCTCTGAAAACACACACACACATGATTTTAATCTGGTGCACAAGAGATTCTGCAAAAGTACAAGCATTTAAAATGAGTCATAATATCATAAGAAATACTGATGATAATAGCAACAACAACATCTGTATCTGAGATCTGCTCGACCGTCTCCAGCAGTGCTGGGCTGATTTCATTCAGAGGGTGTAATTGATCAAGGCTTTTAGATTCATCTCTTTGTATCTGTATGAAATCTCTGAACAAAGAAAGAGAAGATGCTCTTTTCCTCTTTCCATTTGTTTCTCCTTTCCTTCTGGGCAGCCGCTCTCTCGTCGGCAGATTGGGTTCAATATCGCTGCCATGGTAACCTGTGGATTCCATGTGAAATATTGATAAGGACGTGGCCTTATTTTTGTCCAGAATGGAGGTAAGAGGAGGCCAGATCAGCCGGGCAGAAAGGCTCTAACGGTTAGAGAACAAAGGAGACCGCAGGTGAGAATTTCACCACGATTTCGAGATCCAGCAGCTCTCGGCACACGGCTGACGAAACCAACGCAGCTTTAATGAATGTGACGAGGGAGTGCTAAACTCCTCTTGACATCAGATTTTCTGGGTAATCACAGAAAAATAGAATAAATTAAACATTAGCGTGCTCTAACTCAGGGGAGCGTGTTTGATCTTGAACAAACTCTCATTACGTATTCATGATCACTGAACTAACCGCACCTTCTTATGAATATTAAAATCTGCGATTTGTCATTGCGTTTTTTGTCATTCGACTGCAGATGAAATTCAATTTACACCTCACTTGTTTTCATATTAGTTGCCTTTAAATAAAACATGATATTCTTCATAATGAATAAGCGAAAGCCAATTTAAAAGAGTAATTTCATTAAATGAATTCAATTCACAGCACTTCTAATAACAATCATACCTTTCACACTGCAAAAAATGATGTTCTTCCTCTGTGTTTTTGTCTAGTTTTCCAGTACAAATAAAGAAAATACAGCTGCGAGCAGCAATTATCAGGGTTCAGGTGCTTTTTCAGGCCTTTTCAAGCAGATGCGTAAAAAGGTATTATGTTTTATTTAGCAAGCATGTAACCAATTAGATCATAGATGGAAAAGACCATTTACAGCCAATGCAGGCAATTTACCAAGTGCAAAATTACGGTTTATAAAGCTTTTAAACAGTTATTGAGGTCGAGCCAAAAAACCAGTTGGTTTGCAATATTTAACGAACAATTCGATGGACAGCGGCGGTCCTAGAGGCAAAGTTGCTCGGAATGAGGAGTTGAGAATGTTGTGGGTGTGATCTTTTACACACGTGAAAAATGCGAAGGCGCCCCCCCGGTGGCCGTTAACCTTGTCTGATTGCTGCTCAAACTTCATTGGCCGATGGCGGCCATGGTTTTTTTGAGATGCATCAATGTCCTCATACACAATCATGACACTTCAGATGAAGACACTGCATGCCAATTTTCAGGTCGATTGGACTAACGGTAAAGTAGTTATAGCCATTTTCATGTTTTTTTTCCCTATTATAGCACCACCAAGTGGCCAGTTGCTGCATGCTTTTTCAGGTGACCACGGAATTAGCTCTTACACAGGTGTGCCAAGTTTGGTGAAAATATCTAATTACGTTCACGAGTTATAGCCATTTTAGTAAAAATGGCTCCGCCCACTTCGAACGTTTTGGTGCCCCTTAGAGACCGTGAACTGGAATTTCACCTTTTTCACCCCTATTGACAATCAGACTCCAGAGAATCTCAATGCACTGGTTTAGTTCTGATCAGGTCAAAAACACAAGACTAGTTCGCAAAAGTAGTTTTTTCGAAAATTTCGCCAAGAACAATGAGCATATCCGAGGCATGTATCTTGAGCGAAGGATTCCAACGATATACTTTTGAGCGCTGTAGCGCCCCCGTCAGGCCGATCGGGGCGAGCCTTGGTGACGTTGTAGACGGTGTGAGTACTACCAGCCTTCAAAGTTTCAAGTCTCTACGACTTACGGTTTGGTCTGCCTGATCACTTTTAGAGATCCTTGGAAATTTAACAATCACAACAGAGTTTCAGAGACACACACTTGAACCCCTAAAAACAAACATCTGCAAAATGGAGTCAGAAAAATAATCATGTTTTCACTTTGAATCAAGAATGTTTTTCTGATTCCATTAGAAGCACAATCTCACTTCATTTTTATACATTTTTCATTAATCAAGTCTTAATATCTTCAGTCATTGTTCTTCTCCAGTAAATGTATTTTGATTGACTAGAGTCTGTTGTTCCTCACCAAGGTTCTCGATGGAGTAGTAGCGCTGTTTGCTGTCCACTCTCACAGTCTCGGCGTACGGGCTGCCCACTCCATAGCCAATGATGTATCCCCGTACTAAGATGTTGGGGTTCAGCGGGGGCGTCCAGCTCATGATGATGCTGTTGGGCAGCGGACGCACATGCAAAGAGCTCGGCTGGTTTGGAACTTGAGTTTCTACATTAGAGAGAACAGAGAAAGTTCAAACGAGCTCATTGGTCAGTGGGTTTCAACAAGTTCCTCAAATCACACTCTTGTGCTGTAGAGACATCAGAGCAAATCACCTCCAGTCACAACCCTACTGAGAACGAGATTAAACTGAGTTGGGAAACAGGATTTGTAAGAAAGAAGGTAGAATTAAAGTAAAAATTTAAAATAAAATTAGATTAACTGATGGATGTATGGATGGATGACGTGAACAACAGACAGACAGATAGATCTCTGTCCTCTTCCTCACATGAACGGTTGTTGCTACTCTGGGAGTTTTTATTTTGAAAATCATTTCATTTACTCTCTTCTCGTCTAAGAGCACGAAGCGTCGACTCCTTCAGCGTTTACGCAGCTCGACACACGCTGCCGGTGTTCTCCTACATCAATGCTCGCTCTCGTAATTGTCTTTCCCTCAGGCAGTTATAGGGAACCACAGAGAATCTCTGATTAATGAGTCGCTCAAACCACCAAACTAGAGTGAAGTTCAGCCAGGTGCTGATCAAACCTCACGCCACGCGTTTGATCCGCAGAAGGAAACATGTATCGTTCAAAGCTGACATTCTCGCGTGGAACAAAGTCTTCAAAGCGTTCCATTAGAACAGACGATTCAGGCGCTCTGCGTCGAGTTGAAAGATATTGTAAATGTCAAACACATCTTCATCTATTACATGCCAAATGATGTGCGCTTTAAACTTTCATTGTCTCTGCCTGTTCAGACTAAACTCAGACACACTGCAGCCAGACGTATCGATTCTCTGCTTAAACCGTTTCCTCTCACCGCGGGACATGCGTGACTTACCCGGGCCTCTCTTCAGCTCCTGTACCCTGTGGCTACGTCTCAATCCACACATTAGCTCAACAGTAAGCGCACTGTCTAGGGAATCGGGCATTTCTAGGCCGGTTACAAGGTCAGACTCATCCTGAAACGTTTGCTCACTAGACATTCCTCGTTTCAGGTCACTGAATAATCACCGAATCCCAGTGTTTAGTGAATACGGTCCTTACTAATGGAAGCCCATTTACTCCACATGAGAACATGCTTCTGTAAATCATAATTATGACACACAATTCGAAATTCATAAAGTCTCATAAAGTCATTTATGAGATTAAGTCATAATTATGACATAAAACATCAAAAATATGACATACCATGAAATTGATTTAAAAAAAAAAATCATAATTATGACATTAAAATGTCAAAATTAGAACACAAGTCAAAGTTCCAACTTAAAAAGTCAATTATGACAAAGTCGAAATTATGACACTGCCTGAGATGAAAAATCGAAATTGTGACTTAACTCAAATGTGACACAAAAAGTCAAAATATTTTCAACGTTTTCTTTGGATTTCAGTTTTGAGTTTCCTTTCATAATTATGAATTATGTAATAATTTTGAGTTTTTAATTTCATTAGATTTTTAAAGTCATAATGTATCTCATATTTTAAACTTTTTTATTTTATAATTACTTTTAATTTAGTCAGAAAATATTTTATCTCACAATTTAAACTTTTTAATCTCATAATTCCAAGTTTTTATAATATATTATGATTTATAATATGTAATTATGACTTAGTGTCATAATTCCAACTTTTTATCTCATAATTATAACTTATCTCATATTTATGACTGTCATACATTCAACTTTTTATCTCAATTATGACTCATAATTTTGACTTTCTCATAATTTAAACTTTTTATCTCATAATTATGACAGTGTGGCAAAACTGACTTTTATGTTAATTTCAACTTATCTCATAATTAATTTTTTTTATCTAAACTTTTTATCTCCTAATTATGACTGTCAACATTTAGTTTTTCTCATAATTTCGACATTTTATCTCACAATTATGAGTGTCATAATTTTGACTTTTTTATCTCACAATTTCACATTTTTCTCATAATTATGACTTAGTGTGTCATAATTTCGACTTTTCATGTCATAATACTGAAATGCCATAATTAGTAATGCCACATGCTGGTGACCCTTCTGGTCAAAACAGTTTAAATGCAATGAGATCTCAAACAGGTGTAACGTTTGACACACGGTTTGAATCACTGATTCTAAACAAATGATTCACAAAGATTTCAACGCTTCACGAAGCAGTGCTTCCAAAGCGTCCATCACTAGTACCGAACCCCTCGAAAACCTTCAAAACAGACTGCCCTAAACACCTCAGGCCGGTTTATGCTGCCCTAAATTGTGTTGCATTGTGTGTTTGCAGCCATATTCACCGTCCAGGTCATTCTCTGGCGTCTCGGCCGTGTGCCACTCGCTGCTGGGACCCGTGCCATTGACCGTCATCGCTGCCACTTGGAAGCTGTACTGGCTGCCTTTCTCCAAACCTGTCAGACAATAAACAAAGAGCGGGAGTCAGAGAAACAGAAAATAAGGTGTGTGTGTGTGTGTGTGTGTGATTATTATTTGCGATTCTAATTAGTAAACAGCAATCAGTGAAGGCGGCGAGGTAAACAAGGTCTCCAAACCTCATCTAAACAGATCAGGATGCATTTCCATCATGAGTAAAGATAAAAAAACGCAATTATGATAGTAGAGCGCTGTCATCCCTGAATACCCCGGAGTGTCAGGAATTAGCATAACACACTCCAACGGCACTGTGAAATGAATCCCTTCGGAAATAGCAACTTAGCGAGATATCCATCAAGGGAATAATGGAAATGAATATGATTTTCAAATAAATTCAGAAATCCTATTCAAATAAACACACATCTGTGCTTCCCGAAGCCCGGAGGACGACAAATCCGGTGTGATGTGTCCCATCGTGTGTCGACTTCTTAAACACGCATTGAATGCGTTCTAAAAACAATGTGTGCGACATGAGAAATGAGGGAATCTGCGTTCGGTCAGTCAGAAGAGAGGGAATGGATGTTCAGATTCATATCATAGAAAACATCTTGAACTAAAAGAGTTCGAAGGCACACGCAGACTGACGCACCGGTGAAGAGGTACCAGAGGTTGTTGGGTTCGATGGCCTCCTGTTCACCCCGTCGGCCCGTTTTGCGATGGCGGATCTTATATCCGGTGATGAATCCGTTCTGCATGTTAGCAGGCGGCGGCTGCCAGCTCACCTTGATGCTCTGAGACACAGACGGAGAAACATTTGTTAACGACAAATACAACATTACAAATAAACCACAGAATGACACAACTGACCAATCACACGCAGGCTAGGGTTCAAAAGACGTTCTAATGTCTGAGAAAGAAGGCTCTTCTGCTCACCAAGGCTGCATTTACTTGATCAAAAATACAGTAAAAATGTGAAATATTATTCCAGTTTAAAACAGTTGTTTTCTATGTGAATATATTGTAAACTTCAATTAGGGGTCTTAAGTTTTCTTCTTCCTCTTCTTCCGCTCGAGTCTATGGCAGAGAACCGTATGGTAAAAAGTTATGAAATTTGGCACACTGATAGAGGACAGTCTGAACTGTTTCCATAGCAAATTTGGATTCTCTACCTCAAACCCACTAGCGCCACCAACAGTTCAAACATTCACTCATGTTTATGCTTATAACTTTTGACATTTAAGTCTTAGAAACAAAATTCTTGTTTCCACAGATTCCATGGCTCGTGCAGATTCGAATGCATTTTCTTCATGAAAATTTTTCTGCCATTTTGAATTTTCCCCCAAAAAAAAAAAAAAACTTTTTCAAACTTTTCCTAGAGCGTTTGTCTAATTTGCACGAAATTTGGAATGTAGCATCTACTCAAACTCCAGACAAAAAGTTAAAAGATTTTTGATTGGTCAATCCGTTCTCGTATAGCGCATCAACAAATTTGATGGCGTGCCCGCAAAAATGGATTTGATGCTGTATCTTCGCAGTAATTTGGTGTATTGACACAAAATGGTATATGTCATTATAGGCATGAATTTGGGGTACATGCACAGAATCATCACAGCGCCACCTACTGGTGCCAAGATAGGAAAAATGGCTATTTTTGCTTATAACGTTTGAATACCTTGTCTTAAAATCATGAGGATCTCCTTAGATTCCTTGAGGCATGCCGAGTTGAATGTTATCCAATTTTCTTTGGTCAGCTATTTTTAATTTTGTCATAAAATGCTGTGTTTTATGAATGCATGAACATATCTTTATGAAACTTGGTATGATTCATTAAGGCCATGTTCTGAAAGGACCTGTAAAATTTTAGATTAGCACACCCTAGTGGTTAAGAG
>NC_090233.1:53787841-53795341 GCF_024489055.1 Chanodichthys erythropterus
CAAACACTGTCCAAACACTGACTAAACACTGTCAAAACACTGACCAAACACTGACTAAACACTGACTAAACACTGTCAAAACACTGACTAAACACTGACCAAACACTGACTAAACACTGACCAAACACTGTCAAAACACTGACTAAACACTGACCAAACACTGTCAAAACACTGACCAAACACTGACTAAACACTGACTAAACACTGTCCAAACACTGTCAAAACACTGACTAAACACTGACCAAACACTGTCAAAACACTGACCAAACACTGACTAAACACTGACTAAACACTGTCCAAACACTGTCAAAACACTGACTAAACACTGACCAAACACTGTCAAAACACTGACCAAACACTGACCAAACACTGACCAAACACTGACCAAACACTGACTAAACACTGACTAAACACTGACCAAACACTGACTAAACACTGTCCAAACACTGTCCAAACACTGACTAAACACTGTCAAAACACTGACCAAACACTGACTAAACACTGACTAAACACTGACTAAACACTGACTAAACACTGTCCAAACACTGACTAAACACTGACTAAACACTGTCCAAACACTGTCCAAACACTGACTAAACACTGTCCAAACACTGTCCAAACACTGACTAAACACTGTCAAAACACTGACCAAACACTGACTAAACACTGACTAAACACTGTCAAAACACTGACTAAACACTGTCAAAACACTGACCAAACACTGACTAAACACTGACCAAACACTGACCAAACACTGTCAAAACACTGACTAAACACTGACTAAACACTGACCAAACACTGTCAAAACACTGACCAAACACTGACTAAACACTGACTAAACACTGTCAAAACACTGTCAAAACACTGACTAAACACTGACCAAACACTGTCAAAAAACTGACCAAACACTGACCAAACACTGACCAAACACTGACTAAACACTGTCCAAACACTGACTAAACACTGACTAAACACTGTCAAAACACTGACCAAACACTGACCAAACACTGTCAAAACACTGACCAAACACTGACTAAACACTGACTAAACACTGACCAAACACTGTCAAAACACTGACCAAACACTGACCAAACACTATCAAAACACTGACTAAACACTGACTAAACACTGTCCAAACACTGTCCAAACACTGACCAAACACTGACCAAACACTGTCAAAACACTGACTAAACACTGTCCAAACACTGACTAAACACTGACTAAACACTGACTAAACACTGACCAAACACTGTCAAAACACTGACTAAACACTGTCCAAACACTGTCAAAACACTGACCAAACACTGACCAAACACTGACTAAACACTGACCAAACACTGACCAAACACTGACTAAACACTGACTAAACACTGACCAAACACTGTCAAAACACTGACTAAACACTGACTAAACACTGACCAAACACTGTCAAAACACTGACCAAACACTGACCAAACACTGACCAAACACTGACCAAACACTGACCAAACACTGACTAAACACTGACTAAACACTGACCAAACACTGTCAAAACACTGACCAAACACTGACTAAACACTGACTAAACACTGACCAAACACTGTCAAAACACTGACTAAACACTGACTAAACACTGTCCAAACACTGTCAAAACACTGACCAAACACTGACCAAACACTGACCAAACACTGACCAAACACTGTCAAAACACTGACTAAACACTGTCCAAACACTGTCAAAACACTGACCAAACACTGACCAAACACTGACTAAACACTGACCAAACACTGACCAAACACTGACCAAACACTGACTAAACACTGACTAAACACTGACCAAACACTGTCAAAACACTGACTAAACACTGTCCAAACACTGTCAAAACACTGACCAAACACTGACCAAACACTGACCAAACACTGACCAATCACTGACTAAACACTGACTAAACACTGTCAAAACACTGACTAAACACTGTCCAAACACTGTCAAAACACTGACTAAACACTGACCAAACACTGACCAAACACTGACCAAACACTGTCCAAACACTGACTAAACACTGACTAAACACTGACCAAACACTGACCAAACACTGACCAAACACTGACTAAACACTGACTAAACACTGTCCAAACACTGTCAAAACACTGACTAAACACTCAGACCCCCCGACACGTGAATATATCTGTCTGATCCACAAACTCACCATCTCCAGCACTATTATAATCACATTAGATGAATCCTCAGCTTCGAACGCAAAAACAGAGTAACAAACGTGTGAACTGATCAATCAAATCTTGACCCGTACGTTCAGTGACCGTCTGATGCACACATCACACACATCACACTGATTCATTTAACAGCCGCTGAAATCAGAATTCACATTTTATGCGATTAGTGGCATTATAAAAATTAATAATCATTTCAAGCGTGAAACATTAAAAAAATGAATTAAATTAAACATTCAACTGTCAACCACTTTCACTCGCTCTCTCGTTTGTTTTCAACTTCATAATTAATCTGCAGGGAAACTTTATATTCCACATGACTCGCTTCTCTCTCTCTCGACTGAACTGCAAAGGACAACAAATCAAATAAAAGAAGTTAACGACTCATGAAATCGATAAATATTTAAGACGGTGTCATTGGCGTGGACTCAGATAAAGCGTGCCGCGGCTCCTGACCTGCCCTCTCTATTCATTCTGTCTGATTTCATACATTAATAACAACTAACAGCGCAGCAAATGATGCACAAATAGACAGTTTAATTTTCCAGTGAAAAATTAAAATGTTTCAGTCTGAAAATGACCCTGCCTGAACATGATGCATCGCTGTGGCTCTGTCTGAGAGAAAAGAGCAAAGATGTGAAATAAATGTCTCAGTCTCACAGTGGCAGAATTTAAAGAGCCATTCATGTTTAATTCTTAATAATATCAGAGAGAATCATTAGAGTCAGACATGCTTTACTCCAGACCGATTCTCAAACGCTTCACGCTGTTGATTTTTTAATGTCACCTCATGAGATGTGTGATAGAGTTGGGCTGCTGCTGAATCTAATGTCAGAATCACGGTTCTGCAGACGCGCAGACGAGCACAATGCCTCCTGGCCTCTTTTGTTGCTCTGTGGACGAGCAGAAGCGCCGCCAAATACACCGCAGCACAATGAAACCCAATTTCCTGTCATAAACAATCCGTTATCGGGACGCTCAGACAAAGAGTGCTCATTACAGAGAGAGAGATGAGACCTGCGGCGGAGGACACACACACACACACACACACACACACACACACACACACACACACACACACACACACACACACACACACACACACACACACACACACACACACTGCTGTTACAGTTCACTAAAACTACTAACCTGTTCCAGTTAGTGGCCACGGCAACATTTATTCATTTATGTTTAAGTAGAAGTAATGAAATTACTAAAATTAAAATGAAAACTGAGAATATAATAATAATGGCAATTCAAAATGAAATAATTTAATATAATATAATATAATATAATATAATATAATATAATATAATATAATATAATATAATATAATATAATATAATATAATATAATATAATATAATATAATATAATATAATATAATATAATATAATTAGGGCTGTCAAGCAATACATTTTTTAGTCTAATTAATTACATGATGTGGTGATTAATTAATCTAATTAATTGCAAATTAATTGCACATCAAATTTGTCTGAGAAATTACCTCAAAAAGATAATTTAAAGTCATTATTGTGTAAAGCATCAAATAGACATTACAAAAAAGTAGATTCAGAAATAAATATTTAATTCGATTCAACTGAATTTATTACACAAATTTTTGGACCGTGATATGAATATGAATATGAAATATGAAATGATTTAATATTATTAAAAATATTATTAATATTATATTAAATAAAAAACTAAAACTGCCAGTAGGTGGCAGTAAATGTCTTAATGATTAAGTCATTCATTCATTCGATTCCATTGAATCATTTCTTCACTCGATTCGTTCACGGATTCAGAAATTCATGAAATGAATCACTGCTGTGTTGCTCAGAGACGAACAGTTCTGCTTTGTCTTTATATTTGTGTTGGCAAAACTGAGCAAAAACAGACAATAATGTGTCTAAAATAACACAATATAAGCTTCTTATTTATTAAACTGTTGTATAAAATCAGTATCACATTTGCTCTCGTGCAATTCAGACAAAAAGAGCACTTGTGTGATATTACACTATCACTCGTAGGATATTGCTTCACTATATCATATGATGTAAATATGAGACAAAAACTCGAACTGGGGCATTTTTGCCCCATATCTTGAATTTTAGTGTTATTCTAACTACATTCTATAGGCTCCATCCATCACACAGTGAGATATTGTACAGCATCATATTTAACATCAATAATATAATATAATAAATATAATATAATATAATATAATATAATATAATATAATATAATATAATATAATATAATATAATATAATATAATATAATATAATATAATATAATATAATATATAATGGATGCAGTAATGTATCAGCCAATAAAAGCAATTATTTTCACTATCAGCATCAGCAATAACGTATTGACAGTTTAAAAAAATAGTGATTTTAAAGCAAGCTCTGTTTGACCCTATGAATCTCCCGTAGTTCAAGTCAGGGTTGCCAGATCCGTGGTTTTTCCCCACACCAAACATTATTTGTAGTGCTTCGCTTCACAAAGTCTCAGCTTTCAAATTCTGTCCATTTTATCACCAAATTCAAACAATAAATTGCATTTTGACACTCTTCAATGTGACGTGTCAGATCGCTGTAGTGCCTCAGAGTCTTTTGTTCCTCTTTACTACAAGTTACAGCACCAAATAAACATGAATGAACATCAGAAGGTATTGAAAGATACAGAACAACTTACTGAAATGAACCATGTCTCGTGTAATCAATCAATCAGTGTCTCAACCACTGAAAGATGTCAATAAAACAGCTGGAGAACAATGTGTCACTTAAATATTTCAGAAAAGGTTATTTAAAGTTTATCTTCAAACAACTAATGTTCGTTAGTTAGCTATAAAACACTAGCGACGAGCTTATTGTGTATTATATCTGAAAATAAATAGCAGTTGAATATAATAGTTTGGGTTTAGTTCTTAATTTAACCTCTTTTCCTAAAGAAAATCAAATTTAGTAACACATATGAAATAGTGCATGCTTCTCATGATGATATGATCATGTGTGTAATATCCTGTCACCCGTGTGTGTGTGTGTGTGTGTGTGATGAACCACACAGCAGAAATGACATCCGTCCTGAAATTAAATCAGCGCATGACTGTTTCTGTCCTCGTGTCTTCATCGCGGTGTGTTTTAAACAGACTCTGAGCTCATGACATCTGATCTGTGATTTCTGGATCTCTCCAGGCTTCATTAAACCTCGTACCTTCTGCAGCCCGAGTGCAAATAATGTGTGTTTACTGCCATAGCCTTGGTATATAAATAAGAGCTTGACTGAGTTAATCACATGCAAACACACACACACACACACTCTCATAACGTGAATGAATAATGAATGAACTCCTGCTGAACGTTCTTCATCACACGTGTGTTCATCTCAACTCTACAGAGCCGAAGCTCTTCTGAGACGAGCCGTCAGACACTCACCCGTGAGTAGACGACCTCCAGCGAGACGTTCTGAGGCGGAGCGCTGGGCACTGCGGACACACAAACACACACAGGAGTCATGTGACAATCATGTGACAGGCCTGAGATAGTTACGTTACTGAATCTGGACAGCAGCAGATGGATGTTCTGGAGCTCAATCAATCTGTAAATGAGATGTCAGATAAACGAAAGGTCAAGAGGTCATCTTAGGGATTCCTGCATGCATTCAGACTAATAGTTTGGAAGATGAATCTGGAGATAGCAGACGTCTCTAGTGCTGTTCCACATTCATGTAATAATGCTGGCATGTTTCAGTCCATGTTTGGGTCAAATATGGTCAAAAATTAATTAGATTTTATTTTAATTGTAGTAAAAATTTTTGTTATTGTGTTTTTGTCATTTGTATGAGTTCTATTCTAGCACTTTAGAGTTGTTATCTTAGTATAATTCATTTACTATTAGAGTTCTTGTTAATAATTTGAATTAGATTTTTATTTTTTTTATATTTAGTCAAAGTTTTATAATTTTGTTGCATGTTTTTGTCATTTTGATTTCTTTTTTTAATATCACTATATAATTGTTATATTAGTATAATTAATTTTTTAAATTGTATGGCATTATTTTAGTTTATTTAAAAATATATATTTTTAATATTATTTTAGTATCAATCATATTCTAAAAAAATTATTGTTAATATTTTGAATTTGTTTTTATTTCAGTCAGTTTTATTCATTTTGTTGCATGTTTTTATCATTTTTATTAGTTTTAGTTTAGCACAATCCCACTTTTGGAATGTTTTTTTTTTTTAATATATATATATATATCTGTTGATTTTTAGGAATTTATATAGTTTTGTATTAAGTTTTACCTTTTATTTTTAGTTTATTTCCTTATAATTCCCATTATTTTGGTACTTAAACTAAATGGAAATGAGAAATGTTGTTTTGGCAACTAGCTGAAATGAAATAGGTTTACATTTTTTTTTATATTTTATTTTATTTCCGTTTTCAAGTAAGGGTTCATGTTTTTGCGGTAACATTTTACAATCAGGGTTCAATAATTCAGCATATCTTAATCTTAGTTTTAATTTCATCTTTTCCTAATAGAGTTTAGAGATCAAAACTTGTTTCTGTTAACATTAGTGAATGAACAGTGAACAAATGTGAACATTTTTATTAAATAACAATAACAAAGATTAGTAAATGCTGTGAAATATATTCTGTGTGTGTGTGTGTGTGTGTGTGTGTGTGTGTGTGTAAGTGGAGTGCCATCACACAATTTCATTAGCGTGACACGAGGGCCCTTAATTAAGCAGGGAAATGGTGAAGGCAGCTCCAGCGGCTCATTTGAAGCGTTCTGCAGCACTCCTCTAATGGAAGCTGACACGCAATAAATTCCCGCAGCCTCTTAGAGCCGCGCTGAAGGTAATGCAAAGAGACACTGCGGCCAATGAGAGAGAGACACGCGGCGGGTTAAGCTGCGGACTGATTGCTGCTCGGCACAGAGACATCTGGAGAAAATCACCCAAATATGAGACCAGATACAGAGACAAAGAATCAGGAGAGGAAAGCAGAGGAGTGCATGATGGGAATGGATTGGTGAAAGTGGGAGAATGCAGCAGGTCTGAGCTGCATGTTAAGAAGCTCATGGCGCCTTCTCTCTTAAAGGGCCACACGCTGCAGCTCTCGCTTTATAACACCGATGCACGAGCGCTGGACTGATGAGCTTTACTAACATCACTGCACATGACGGAGAGAAACTCACCAAATACATTCATATAATAATGTGTCTGTCCACATGTCAGGCTCCATTCAAACAATTCAAGCTGGGTGATGCTGATAAGAGA
>NC_090233.1:53800341-53815341 GCF_024489055.1 Chanodichthys erythropterus
CTTCTGCCCGCAGATTCTCCACCGGACCAGGAACCAGAACTGCACAAACACACACAGAATAAATAAATGCTTTATTATATATTTAATTTCAGTTTATTTTTTATTCTATTCCAAGAAAGGCAGTTTTTATGGTTTTAGTTAATGACAAAGCTTTGAATATAATACTAATCCATCAGATCAGTCTCATTGCTGCGAGATGATCCACAGTCAGCAGATCTGAATCAGGTCTGACAGGAGCGTCTGTATGCAGATGAGCTCCACAGTTTGAACGCTGTTCATAATTCAGAGCTGAAGTGTGTTTGTGAGGACGAGCTGGAATCTGGACGGAAAGGTCAGACGGCTCAATCTCGCCACTCACTCTCTATTAGAAAGGTTAAAGAGCTCGAGTGTGTGTGTGTGTGTATCTCTGATAATATAATGAGATCTCTCATGCGGCTCTTCTGTGTGACTTCAGGTGGAAACAGTGTTGCCAGATTGGGCGGCTTCCTGCACTGCTTCTTTTGATTGGCATCTGCTGTTTTCCTTCACTTTTATGTGTAGTCATGTTATTTTAACATATAGGAACATGTGTACATAACAGTATCACAGAAAATGTACCATCTTTCATGTTGGTAAGACGTGACTTCTCATCATGAGTGACGGGGTTTTAGCTCAATTTTGAACGTGTATTTGTATATTCAAGCGATTGCAATGCCAAAGCGGCCTAAATATAAGTTAGACAGTGAAGAGAGACTCAAACTCGTGAATTACACCTGTGGTGCGAGATGACTCGAAGCTCTTGGTAAATATGATTGTAAGAATGATTTAATCAAAATCAAAAACTCCTGTCCAGCATCAGATCATCTTTGCACAGTCTTGATGGTTTCAAAGCTCTGCATTATGTTCTTCATGAGAGATGTACTGTCGTTCTGTCTGAAGTTAAAGCGCAACATAAAGGTAAGTGCATTATTGTTAATTTTTTCTTTCAGATTATTGTTCAGTATGTATTAATTTCGGCTGTCATGGTGTGTGCATGAACGTGTGTGAAATGCTGCTAATTACGCTGCTTTACAGTCACTTATATTGGCAAATTCTCTTATTCTTACTGTTGACATTGAATATAATTCATATGATTTTTCCGAGGGATAAAATCATCGGTTAGTTTCTTGATTGCCATTTTGACAGTTTCTACCTGGATATTTTAGTCATATTTATTAACTCTCTTTGATACATTTCCCCTGTACTGATCCATTGAGAAATTGATTTATTTTAATTTTATTTTTTTATCATTATTCTGTTTCAAGGAGATTAAAATGGTCCTTTTCAACCTTGATTGACATGTCAGTAAAATTGCAAAGTTTTGGGCAGGTTTTGGTGAGCTTTTGAAATCATCCACCCAACCTGGCAACACTGGGGTGAGACTAGAGGATTATGGGTCATTTCAGACATCTGCACTGGATTGTTGACATTTACAAATATTAAATATTACATTTAAGATATTAAGTCTTGTTTTCTGAAAACAATAACAAATATATGGCAATGGAGTCAGAAAAATAAACTTAATTCAAAGTGAAAACATGATTATTTTTCTGACTCCATTGGCAGATCTTTGTTCATGTTTTAAACACAAACTCACTTCATTTTGATATATTTTTCAGAAAACAAGACTTAATATCTTAAAAAGTCATGTTGCTTATCAAGTAAATGTATTTTGATTTAAAGGGTTAGTTCACCCAAAAATGAAAATTCTGTCATTAATTACTCACCCTCATGTCGTTCCACACCCATAAGACCTTCATTCATCTTCAGAACACAAATTAAGATATTTTTGATGAAATCCGATGGCTCAGTGAGGCCTGAGCACTGACATTTCCTCTTTCAAGATCCATTAATGTACTAAAAACATATTTAAATCAGTTCATGTGAGTACAGTGGTTCAATATTAATATTATAAAGCCACGAGAATATTTTTGGTGCACCAAAAAAACAAAATAATGACTTATTTAGTGATGGTCGATTTCAAAACACTGCTTCAGGAAGCTTCGGAGCGTTATGAATCAGCGTATTAATATTAATATTAATATTGAACCACTGTACTCACATGAACTGATTTAAATATGTTTTTAGTACATTAATGGATCTTGAGAGAGGAAATGTCAGTGCTCAGGCCTCACTGAGCCGTCGGATTTCATCAAAAATATCTCAATTTGTGTTCTGAAGATGAATGAAGGTCTTACGGGTGTGGAACGACATGAGGGTGAGTAATTAATGACAGAATTTTCATTTTTGGGTGAACTAACCCTTTAAGTAATTTTTATTTTTTTTGGTGCAGTGTTCACCATAAGAACGTTACGGCTGATTTTCAGTGATCAGGTGATGTCCTCAGGTACTCACGCTCGGGCTGTGTGGACAGTCGGATGGCCTCTGAACTCTCTCCGGGCCCCTGCTCGTTGAACGCGATGACCCTGAAGGAGTACGTGGTCTCCGGTCGGAGATTGCTGAGCGTCAGCTGCAGACTCTCGGCCTCCGTGACGTTAATGGATCGCTCCCTGCGGCACACACAGACACGCTCAGAAAAACTACAACAGTTTCCAAACAGGTTTCCTGATCAATATTCCATAACACACATCATTGGGTGAGTCTCTTCTGTCTGATGAAGAGGGCGGGGCAACCTGTCACTCACATGAGATGCGCCAATAGCAAACCAGAACCATCCAATCAATTCCTCACGGACAAAATCAAGCCCCGCCCTACATTTGTTCTTGTTTGTGAAGCGTTTCACTCGGATATGCGGTGCAGCTTCGCTTTCATGCCGGCGAACACGTACCTGTTGATTCCCTCCTCGGAGAAAAAGACTCCGTAAGTCAGGACAGTCCCGCGCGTCTCCTCCGGGGGGCGCCATCCGAGGCGCACGAAGCGGCTGGACACGAGGACGGGGGCCACGTCACGGGGAGCGGAGGGGAGGACGCCTGAGCTCGGGGTAACTGGTGGGGGAGGAGAGGAGTAAGTCAAAGAGGAAGTGCGGGGCAACGGGGGCTGAGAAGGCTGAGGGGGCGGGGCGGTGGGCGTGGCCTCTGTGACCAGGGAGGAACAGAGAGGGAGGGGCATGAGGGAAGGGGTGGGGCGTGTGAGGGGAGGGGCGGAACATAACAGAACGAGAGGAGTGTGACCGATGGAATGAGAAGATAAGGAAAGAAAACACAAACAAACAGAAGACATCAGGAAGAAAAGAAAAGAGAGCGATAAGGAAGATCACAGCATCAGAGATCAGGGCAGCAGTAAAACACAGAATTAACACACACACACACACACACACACACACACGATTACACAGCAGCAGAATGAGATGAAAGCGAGATTAGAGAGAGAGACTGCAACTAAAGACCCCGATATATACAAGAGAAATCACTGAACTGGTGTGACGTCATTTCAAACATAATCGCCTTTGAATGTTTAATACTGTAAAGCTGCTGCAAACATGATCAGATGCTTTCTGAACTGCTGTTTTCTCATTTTTATTGTGTTTACATTAAAAAAACAACTTTCACTGTTGATAGTTTCACTCAAACCATCCTCGTTCACATTACTTGAAAACTAACTACATGAACTTAATTTAACCGAGTTGTTTCTATTGGAGAGCAAATAGTTAATTTAATAAAGTAAATGTGTTCACCTTACATAATAAACTTTTACAAATTTAGCAAACATTCAGATTTATATTTAATCAAAGAAATTTGGTCAGCTTTACTTGAATATATTTTGTTCATACAACTAATTGATATTTGAACAAATTACTCAAAGTTGTGTGGAACCACTGGACACTGCTTTTTTAACACTTAAATGCATGACTGTTTCGCCAATCATTCTTACATATTCGGGTCTTTATCGACCCGGATCAATATCTAACACGGAAGGATCTCTCCCTGTCGCAATAATATAAAACTCCTCTGATATTAGAGTAACAATTACAGAAGAATAAAATAAATAGTATTTTTTTACCTTTTGGAGCTTGAAAGGGCTCCGTTTGAGCAGATGTTTTATGCCATCATCACTGTCCTCGTCAGAGCTCATTTCACAGTAAATTCAGCAAATAATAGGCTAGTTTTATGTTTGAGGTCACAAATATGAGCCCATTCACGATCTCAAACATATTCTCAGAACTATGTAATTTTCAACATCTTCAAAATCAATATTTCGATCGCTAACAGCTTCACCAGATCCATCCAGTAACAGTTACAGTCATATTTGATTGCATTTCATGTTTCTCTTATTATTTCGTTTTCTGTCTGAATGAGTCGTCACTTCAGCATTGTGTTTCAGACATTGCCACCTTGTGGAATAAAGGTGAATCGCACTTATTCCGTCATCTAAGATTCAATTATTGTTGTGCAGAAAAAATATATGTACACTCATACACACCTCGGGTCGTTTGCGACCCTGTACAATTTTTACAAAAAATGAATACAAAAATAGGCATTCTTTTATAATTTTATGATTTTTTTCATGTTATATTCTTTATAATGAATTGAGGAAAACCAAGAAGGTTGATGTCTAAGTTTAAAAAATGAACGAGGAGGAGGGTAGTGAATGACGTCCCGGGTCACTAAAGACCCGAGGTATGCATTTAAGGGTTAAGCAAATTGAACAATTCTTTTTTTGTGTGCATATTTTGTTATTGAGAGGAAAGCGTGCAGCAAATATTTACATATTCATCTAAATGTGGGCGGAGTCAGGATGTTCGTTAACAGTATAATCACTGCAGAGGTGTTTCAGACTCTTCTTCCCCTAAGTGAAGAATGAAGGACTTTGAGTATATCAGGGCCTTAAAACACACATTTAATGAAGAGAAAGCATCTTTCCAGATGAAATACACAAGCAGAAGCATGGAGGCTGGGTCTGTCAGACTGGAGACGTGACTGTAGAGCGACACGTGTGGATCAGGACATGTGTGTGTGTGTGATTTCACAGTTCTGATGAGGTTCTCTCAATGTCATACAGCACATTCACACTCACAAACACACACACTCTCACTTGAGAATTACTGTTATACTGATACACACGCACAAACACACACACACACACACACACACACACACGTCGAGTTTTCATGTTTTGTGGGGACACGCCACAGATGTGTGTTATTTTAGTGCCTCATCACAAGCACATGATCATTCTGACGACAGAGCCTCATCTGAGCTCATTTAACCTCTGGAGCTCCACACCGCTCCGCACAAAAGACGCTGAGGATCGCGTGCGTCATCGCCAGCGCCGGCCGCATTCGTCTCTGTGGTAGAGACGACGCTCTGGTGATTTTCTACAGCTAAGCAGACAATGTTCCCTAAAGACGCTGTAGTTTGAGGTGAGTGAGAACATCAGGGCCTTTCAGAAAGGATTTGCATCACAGTGAGAAGTGAAACGCAAGAGCAGACGTGACTCTGGTCAGCAGGTAAGAACACCAGGTGACCGGATTCAGTACGATCGCGTTTCAGTGTCAGATAACCTGCTTATACTGATTTTTCTTCATATTGAGCTGTGGAAGAGTTTAACTTCACTGTTTGCTTTATTTAAATCAACATTTATATCAGTCTTATATGCTGTTTAATACTAAAACAGAACGGTATCAGGTAATCCGCTCCCTTTCAAAGGTTTGGGGCTGGTAAGATTTCATGTTTTTGAAAGAAGCTCATTTATTAGATAAAAAATACAGTAAAACAGTGAAATATTATTAGAATGTAAATCAGCTGTTTTCTATGGGAATATACAGTAAAGTGTAATTTATTCCTGTGATTTTCAGCATCATTACTCCAGTCTTCAGTGTCACATGATCCTTCAGAAATCATTCTGATATGATGATTTGATGCTCAAGAAACATTTATGATTATTATCAATGTCATATTTGTGTGGAAACCGTCATACATTTTATTTTTCAGGATTCTTTGATGAATAGAAAGTTGAAAAGAACAGCGTTTATTTGAAAAAGAATTTTTTGTCACATTATAAATGTCTTTACTGTCACTTTTGATCGATTTAATGCATCCTTGATGAATATTAGTTTCTTTGCGAGAAATAAAAATCTTATTTTGTTCTTATAGCTCACACATCAGCACAGGACGTGATAATATTTCATCTGCATGAGTCGTTTATCCGGATGACACAAATCAAGCAGTGATCAGGTGAGATCCGGCAGGAACACGCTGCTTCCCAAACAACATCCCTCTGAGCATCACGCAGACGCAGGAGGTTGATTCATTCATGAACTTAAAGAAAACAGAAGATGAACAGATCAGATGATACTCTAATCACAGACAAACACTCTCAAACTATAACATATGATCCTCATACAGCAAACAGACAGTGTGAAAGAGACACGGCTGATATCAAACTGTGAGGACAACAGCGCTTCCTCACATGGACTCTCGATCCATCACAACTGAGTCTGACAGGCCGACTCCTGCTGCATCTTTAACATCACAAAACATCATGTGTCCGACTCCATCTGCAGATATTTGCTCTTGTTTTAAGCACAAACTCACTTCATTTTGATACATTTTTCAGTCATTTCTCTTCTCCAGTAAATGTATCTTGATTTAAGCATGTTTAGATATTTGAGCAGGAAAACCAGACAGAAACGTGTTGGTGATCATTTGTACATTTACAGTAAACAATCACTCTGCTCAATGATCCTAAATAAATAATAAAGCGTATGTTTGTTTACTCTACGACTGAAGAGCTGCTCACACCTCGTCTTGACCTCCGTTTCAACCACTCATGCTGAAATCTGAACATCAGCCAAACGTCAAATGCAGCTTCTACTGAATCCATTTCCAGGTGAACTTCATGACCCGAATCCCACTGAGACATTCACACACACACACACACACACACACACACACACACACACACACTGCTAAACACAAAGTGAACACTCCTGCACATCTCAAGGGTTTAATGCATCACGTCCACTTTCATGTGAACAGCATCATGTGAGTGTCGCCTCTGCTTCATCACACACACACACACACACACACACACACACACACACACACACACACACACACACACACACACACACACACACACACACACACTCTCACAACATCTTCTCTGCACTCAACAAAACGATTTTTCATTTGAAACCAAGATTATCGGAGTACATTTTACAAGAAAATACTACTTTAGTCTTTCTCCTTCAAAATGTGTTGCTTGTTGTTTCTTTGTCACTATTTGTGAAATTTACCAGCAATTTTTGAGTAAAAAATGTTTCAAAGTAACCAGAATTGATGCAATAAGATTCCAGCCAATCAGAAGAGCTTGTGGGCGGAGTCTCTCTGCAAATACACTTGCAAACAAATCAATTACAAACATCAGCCAATCAGAAAAGTGTGTGGGTGGAGTCTCTCTGCAAATACACTAACAGACATCTAATTAATACATTTTACACCATTTTAACATTATTAAAAATACACACTGAGTGACTGAAACAATATTTGTCAAAGAACACACTTGTTTGTTCAGTTTGTTGTTCATTTATTTTCAAAATCTGAGGTTTCAGTACAGCTATAAATGATATTCGAACTCACATGAAATCCTTTAAAGAATAAATAAAGCACATAATCAGTACTTGAGATGATCATGTCTTTGTATGTTGTAGGCATGTGACGGTATCAAATTTTCATGTTGCGATTAATTGATGAAGCTTTTATCTCGGTAAACGGTATTATCACGATATTAAAATAAGTTGCAAAACCATTTTTGTCATAGTTTAACAGGTTTAAGAACTCTTTTTGCAATAAAACAAAAACAACTCTGACTGAAATTTTCATACATTTACATGACACTCAATATTCAGCAATATTACCGATTTGACTGCACTGACACTATTGGATGAGAAATTAGCTGGATGAATGAACTGCTTTATAGCTGAATTGAACTCATTTCATAATGACTGTACTAGATTAAAATGCAAAAGAATTAGGCTATAAAGAACAACAGATAACACTTTACTCTATTTAATGCATTAACTAAGATTGAGCAATAGCTACATTTGTTACAGAAAGTGTTAGTTTTTGTTAATGTTAGTTTAGAAACACAACTGATCATTGTTAATTTTATCTCAGGTCCATTAAATAAGTTATTTTGATTTTAGTAATGTTATTAAACAGTAACTAAGAAATTAACATTAATTAATAATAATTAATACTTTAGAAGTATTTTTATTGTCAGTTTAGTGATAATGAATTAACATGTTAACTAATGAAGCTGTATGTTTTCAAAGTTTTTCTGAAAAATAACAAATAATCAGAACATTTCTAATCATTAGGGCATGTTGTAGTCCAGATTAAAATATAAAAATGTTTAGGTTTGAAAATAAATATCCTTTTAAGTCTTTTTTAAGTATTCAGTATTTGGTGCTGTGATGAACAACACTGAGATTACAAAAAAATGAATGTCTGTTTGAAGCATTTTAAAAACTTCACCAGCGCAGTTACTTTGTTTGCACGGTTTCCGTGGTAACCGCTGCATTTCTGCTGTCCCATCAGCGCCCTCTGCTGTCAGAGAGTGAACGCGCACTTTCATTCAGCGCGTCTCCTTCACTGGTTCTGTCATGTGCTTCTCGTGCACGTTGGGATTGTTTACATCTGAGCGCGTGTCCTTTAGACGCAGAATACAGCGGTGTTGTGCATTTTATACGATTGATGGGTAAAGTATTCTTAATCGCCTTATAAAAAATTAATAATTGGTAATAAATTATTATTCTACGGTATTATTTACAGCCGGCGATTACAATATCGTGCATATTCATTATCGCGATTTATCGCATTACCGAATATCGGCACAAGTGTAGTATGTTGTTGTTCCAGCCTTGATCGATGTCATAGAAACAGAAACCATTTCGAAAACAGAATCTCCAGTCGCTGTAGGACAAAATCTGATTAGCATGCAAACGACGCGTTTAACCGTGTGTCACGTCTGGTCACGGACACAAGTGTTTTCAGTGCATCACTCCTGCTCGTGATGATCATTCTCTCTGAAACTGAAGGTGACGCTCGCGGTAACGTGATGTTGAGCGATCGTGTTTGCTTTTTACAGCGCTTACAATCTCAAACACAATCTACTCTCTTTCCAATTTTTGTGCCGACATTCGTCTTCCCGCTGAAACACAGGCTCCATTTCTGAAGCGTTTCAGACATAAAGCGTCCTCTGATCAATATGTGCACAGAAGCATTAGGATGAGATGGACAATATTTCCCTTCCTCCGTGCAAACACAGGCCCGCGGCTTTATAAAGGTGTGCCGCGGCTCCATTTATAACTGCAGAACGGTCATTAGAGAGCCAAGAGATCCATCTAGAAGGACATGTTTGGATCTAACGCTCCTCCATTTCAGACCAGACTGAATTCTTCGCCTCCAGATAACAGAAGACCATCAGGAAGACAAATAAAACACGCCTCGCCGTGGCAGTCAATCACATTCCCAGGTCAAAGGCTTCTGTTGGTTTTCTGGACCGTGCCGATGTGTTTCGTCAAGCGTGCGGGACGGTTGTGTCAGTCGTGACGGATGCGGCAGAATCCCATCAAACCGTCGGAGATATTAAACGTCAGATTGGCGATATGTTAACTGTATATATTCGAGGTTGGCATTAAGATCTTAAAATACACACGGACATGAAGACAGTTAGTTAGCAGGTTTCTCTACATCTAGTCAGTAAAAACAGGTGAGTGTAAACCAGCGTTCATCGATGAATCTCGTCATCTGCACACGCTTTCATCACTCTTATGAGGCGATTTTATTTCACATCCACGTCAGTCACAGAGATCGACAGACAGAGAGAAAGAAAGACGGCCGTCTCTAATTTACACAATAATAATAATTTGCCAGCTCAAGCATGCAGATAATCGGATGAGCGTCTGATTGAAAGCTGTAGCGAGGCGTGAACACATCTATGACTGATGTCTCATGACAAACTCACTCACACAAAGCCTTATTTCCATCTTACTGACATAAAGACCTCTGCAGATAAACGCTGCATTGTTCAGGCGTCACAAAACGCAGGTTCTTTTCTGAAAAGCTGAAATATATCAGACATAAACCGTACGACCTGATGTTGCTCCCTCGGCTACGGTGTGAACCGCACGGGTTAACTCGTGCATTAGAAAACACATCTCACATTATTTCCTTCAAAAGCAGTGATGCTTTACACTGACAAAAAAGAGGAATAGAAGCCATTTTCACTAGTAAATTTTGCAAGTAAATTTCACAAAAAATACAAATGAATGGCGAGTAATGCATTGAAATAAACATGATATTTTGAAGTAGAAAAACTGAAATTGTAAAACTCACTCTACACATGTTCTTCCTCAGTGTTTCTGTCTTGTTTTCCAGATCAAATATCTAAACATGCTTAAATCCAGATACATTTACTGGAGAAGAACAATGACTGAAGATATTAATGAAAAAAGCATCAAAATGAAGTGAGTTTGTGCTTAAAACAAGAACAAATATCTGCCAATGGAGTCACAAAAACAAACTTAATTCAAAGAGAAAACAAGATTATTTTTCTGACTCCATTGGCAGATATTTGTACTGGAAAAGAACACAAAAACTCTGAGGAAGAACATCATTTTTGAGAAATCATTTTCTGCAGGTGACATGCATTCACGTCAAGCCAACAGCTGATAATGATATCACAATTTAATCTTTCGCGGTCCGTCTGTGCGGTTTGTGGTCTGACATGCGGAAGCACATCTCCAAAACTGTCAGAAGGAATCTGGGCTGATTCATCCGCGCAGACCTCCGGCGAACGAGTAAACGGAGGAAAACGTGGCCGTCGCTTCCAAACCCTGGAGTCGTTGAGCGTCCGCCGTCAGAGGATTGAGCTGTAAGAACCTCCTAAAGCACTACTGTGTTTATTTCGTCAAACCTGACAGCAAACCACATGGTGAGGAGCAGCGAGTGACTGAACGCCCAATGAACAAGACAAACAAGCCCCAAACACCGAACTGAAAACAACTCTGGGACTGAATTTACAGATGAATCACAATCTACAGGTCAGTCTCTAGTTTAATTAAACTATTTGATGCCACTAACATGCTGTTACTGTAAAAAATGTTCTTCACACACACACACACACACACACACACACACACACTCGCTTCAGTACAGAACCTGGATGATTATGATGATGAAGATGATGATGATGATGGAGCTCAAGCTCCTCTAGTGATCCTGCAATCGCTTCAGTGGAACTAAGACAATCACACCTCAATCATCCAGAAACAAGCACAATAATCCAGATGTCTGTCCAAAACACGTCTGCAGCTAATGAATAACCTGTCCGCTCACATCAGGAGCTTCAGAACATCCTCAGATCCACAAAACTTGGGAGTTTATTACAGTTCATCTCTCTGCTTGCTTGAGTCACAATGTTAAAATTGCAATGATGCAGAAGGACTGATTTGACTGGATTACCTGCAGACAAGCGCATGTCATTATCTCCTCCAGATCGGGTCCGGTTCTTCATTAGAGCGAGTGTTGTTGAGCAGAAAGCTGCGGCTCATAATGAAGCAGACACACAAACACAGAGCTGGACTGTCGCCGCGATTGTTATCCTCGGCCTCCTTCCACGCACGCCAACGCCAGGCTTACTGTGTCTGTCAGTGAGAAGCGTGATGAATAATTCACAACGCACGAGTCTCTGCAGACGCATTTGGCTTCGGTAAATCCATTTAGATGAAATACACCATCCATGTTGCTGCGTGAAACACTGTGATGCAAAAACATTGTTCCTGATGAATAAAGCGGGTTAACTAGTCCATGACCAGCTAGAAACCAGCTACCAGCTCCAAAACAACTCAACTTATTTGTGCCGGAAACAAGACCTTTAGAAGAACAGCATTTTTGCAGTGTTGTGAGGTGGTTACAAATTCAACCCTGTGTGTTTCTAAGGGATTCACAGGAATATGGAACTCCAATGCAGAGAGGCCTTTAGAAATATGGAGAAATAAATGAGTTCACCTTTAATCCGTGTTCCTCATCTGGGGAAGAAAAGAAAAACTGGTGCTTCCCTCAGGCAAACTAATCACTGTTAACACTGCAGTGACCTCGACAAACACAATTACAAAACATCTGTTCAGAGTTCAGAACTGAAGCAGCGCCTCCCTATAACAGTGTGTGAATGTGAACTGAAACTGGTTTGTTTTAACCCTGCGACAGGTTTGTTTTAACCCTGCAAATGGGTTGTTTTAACCCTGTGAATGGGTTGTTTTAACCCTGCGAATGGGTTGTTTTAACCCTGTGAATGGGTTGTTTTAACCCTGCGAATGGGTTGTTTTAACCTTGCGATTGGGTTGTTTTAACCCTGTGAATGGGTTGTTTTAACCCTGTGAATGGGTTGTTTTAACCCTGTGAATGGGTTGTTTTAACCCTGCGAATGGGTTGTTTTAACCCTGTGAATGGGTTGTTTTAACCCTGCGAATGGGTTGTTTTAACCCTGTGAATGGGTTGTTTTAACCCTGCGAATGGGTTGTTTTAACCTTGCGATTGGGTTGTTTTAACCCTGTGAATGGGTTGTTTTAACCCTGCGAATGGGTTGTTTTAACCCTGTGAATGGGTTGTTTTAACCCTGTGAATGGGTTGTTTTAACCTTGCGATTGGGTTGTTTTAACCCTGTGAATGGGTTGTTTTAACCCTGTGAATGGGTTGTTTTAACCCTGTGAATGGGTTGTTTTAACCCTGTGAATGGGTTGTTTTAACCCTGTGAATGGGTTGTTTTAACCCTGTGAATGGGTTGTTTTAACCCTGCGAATGGGTTGTTTTAACCCTGCGAATGGGTTGTTTTAACCCTGTGAATGGGTTGTTTTAACCCTGTGAATGGGTTGTTTTAACCCTGTGAATGGGTTGTTTTAACCCTGCGAATGGGTTGTTTTAACCCTGCGAATGGGTTGTTTTAACCCTGCGAATGGGTTGTTTTAACCCTGTGAATGGGTTGTTTTAACCCTGTGAATGGGTTGTTTTAACCCTGTGAATGGGTTGTTTTAACCCTGCGAATGGGTTGTTTTAACCCTGCGAATGGGTTGTTTTAACCCTGCGAATGGGTTGTTTTAACCCTGCGAATGGGTTGTTTTAACCCTGCGAATGGGTTGTTTTAACCCTGCGAAATGGGTTGTTTTAACCCTGCAAATGGGTTGTTTTAACCCTGTGAATGGGTTGTTTTAAGCCTGCGATTGGGTTGTTTTAACCCTGCGAAATGGGTTGTTTTAACCCTGCGAAATGGGTTGTTTTAACCCTGCAAATGGGTTGTTTTAACCCTGCAAATAGGTTGTTTTAAGCCTGCGAAATGGGTTGTTTTAACCCTGCGAATGGGTTGTTTTAACCCTGCGAATGGGTTGTTTTAACCCTGCAAATGGGTTGTTTTAAGCCTGCGATTGGGTTGTTTTAACCCTGCGAAATGGGTTGTTTTAACCCTGCAAATGGGTTGTTTTAACCCTGCAAATAGGTTGTTTTAAGCCTGCGATTGGGTTGTTTTAACCCTGCGAATGGGTTGTTTTAACCCTGCAAATAGGTTGTTTTAAGCCTGCGATTGGGTTGTTTTAACCCTGCGAATGGGTTGTTTTAACCCTGCGAATGGGTTAAATGTTTGCCCAACCTGCTAGGTAGTTATATTTAACTAAACTATTTTTTAAAAATTACAGTATTTTTCACTTAAAATGAACCCAATGTATGTTGTAAATGAACATCTTTAAATATGTTTAATAAATGTACATTTATTAATAAGTTTAATTAATAATAGTGAAACACTTATTAAATTGCTTATTAATAAATGTTCACCTTTTGATTATTATTGTTCACTCTAGTAATTGTGTCTGAGGTTTAATTTCCAACATATTTTGGGTTCATTTTTAGCCAAACATAGTCATTTTTAAACAATAGTTGAGTTAAATAAAACAGACCAGCAGGTTGGCCAAACATTTAACGCAACTGCTGTCTATTTTCCACCCAACTTGGGTTGTTTTTAACCCAGCAGTGTAATAATTGTCATGATGGAGTTTTTGTGCTCTGTATGTTTTTAGATATTGTCCATGTTTCTCTGGCTGAACGATCAACACACGTCAGTCTCACCTTCACATCTATAGCAATGTGAATGCAATATCAATTCAAAGTAGAAAACCACAATCACATTTAAAGTGCTGGTTATCACATTACACACACACAGACGGGTAAAATAACCTGTTAGTACAGCCTGCCGTATTACAGCTGATAACAGCATTTCCACAAAGAGCCTGTAATGGAGGACTGAAGCAGCTGCAGACGTGGAGAATCACGTGAACATGCATCAATTCACCAACTATAAATGTGCAAATGAGACATTTCAACACAAAAGGCATCTTGTAGCAAAGTGCAAAACTGTGTCGGTTCCGTGTAGCCGCTCTTTCCTTCTCCAGTGCTTTTCCATCTGCACTCAACCCTGTTTAAATACAAATAAGCAATCGCATCTTTTCTATTATTGCACATGAATTATTGAGCAACACTCCACCGTGTTTACAGCTCTGACTGCAGCACGAGAGAGACAGACAGACAGAGAGACAGACAGGCAGAAGGAATGGAATGGATCAGGCGACAGCGGCTGATTTCATCCCATCACTCAGACAGTTATTTGCATTCCTAAAGACGATCCATCCATTCCCAGCGGAGACACCCGTCCCGCTCCAGAGAGGAAAACACTCCCAAACAGAGACGCTGCTGAGACTCACAGATCTATTGTTTCTGCTGAACGGATATTCTCAAATATATGTATGTATATATAGTCCTGTGAAAAAGAAATTGGATTCTATTCTTAGCAGGTCTTAAAATGAGGTCAATACAACCTCAGATGAACAAGAATACATGACATATCACACCATGTCATTATGTATTTAGCAAAAATGACGGCAAAATGGAGAAGTCATGTGTGACAAACTAAGAACACCCTTACTGCTTCTACTGGAATTGAGAGAGTCAGTGTCAGTCAGACACTGATAATCAA
>NC_090233.1:53820341-53855341 GCF_024489055.1 Chanodichthys erythropterus
TAAATGCCGACGACAAAGACGCACCTGAACATGTTCACCGGCTTCACACCTGTTTATCACATGACAAGAGAAAGACAAAAAGAAACACGATGTCTCAAAGCAAAATCTCTTCGTCATAATCACAAATGAAGTGAGTTTATGATTAAAACAAGAACAAATATCTGCTAATGTGGTCAAAAAAATCAAATAATTCAAATTCAGTGAGATATTTGTTCTTGTTTTAAGCACAAACTCACTGCATGTTTCATTAATAGCTTCAGTCATTTCTCTTCTGCATCTTGATTTAAGAATGTTTAGATATTTGTGCTGGAAAACAAGACAGAAACACTGAGGAAGAACATGATGTTTTCATGAAACATCCCTGGTTCTGTGAATCTGGGGATAGATTGAGTTAACGCTCCACGTGCATCGAGAGCAGCTTTTGTGTGTCCGTCAGGACGCAATTGACTTTAATAGAGTGTGAGATCTTAACTCTGCAGCGCTTTTGTTGAGCGGCGGCAGCAGCAGAGCTCCTGTAATGAGCGCGAGAGCGTCTCTCTACAGCCCTAATGGGAATCTGTGCTCCGGTTCGGTCTCTCGTCTGCTCCGCCCAGCACTACAGCGTCTGGTTGCCGGGCGACGGATGTTTCACACTGCGTCTGCGTCTCTGCGCGGGGAACGCAGGCGCCGGCGGTGACGCTCCCTCCAGAGGTCATTGTTGGAGCCGGTGATTGAAACAGGAGGAACACACAGAGGAAAGCATCAGTCCCGCGGCTTCACTCTCATTCCCGATTAATTAAAATGTTTGCTTGAGTGTCAGACGGCGGCTAATAGTTTTTTGATCGACATGACATCGTGATTCAGGTATTTTTAATCTTCTCACATTTCTGTGGGAAACTTTCATGGACAGACAGATGGTTTTTGGCACAAGTTTCATTAGCGGCTGACGGATTGATCCCAAACCTCCCACAAACTCCTTCAATATATCACTTCATCTCTGAGCACTCGTTTGTAAAGAACGTTTCAGGTTCAGCGGGTAAAATGTTTTGTTTTTTTTAGATAACAAGTACATAAAACCTATTGAAAATATATTTAAAGACCTGTACCTATATTAACATTTTTTGTACAATTTGAAATGTACATTACAGTTCAAAAGATTGGAATAATTAAGATTTGTATTAGTGTTTTTTTTTGTAAGAAGTCTCTTCTGCTCATCAAGGCTGCATTTATTTGAACAAAAATACAGTAAAAATTGTGAAATATTTTTACAATGTAAATCAGCTGTTTTCTATGTGAATATATAGTAAAGTGTAATTTATTCCTGTGATCAAAGCTGAATTTTCAGCATCTTCAGTGTCACATGATCCTTCAGAAATCATTCTAATATGATGATTTGCTGCTCAAGAAACATTTATGATTATTATCAATGTTGAATTCAGTTCATATTTTTGTGGAAACCGTCATATGTTTTATTTTTCAGGATTCTTTCATGAATAGAAAGTGCAGCAATAACAAGTATTTCACACCTCTAGTATCACAACTCTGCAGTTCAGTGACTGAAATCTAAATGTGTGTCCGTTAATTAACATCATAACATTAAGATTTTAAACTTCATTAGACCCTGAAATAAGACGAGGAACCACCACCTTCATCTACAGATATCATATTGCCAAGATTAAATGAAACCCCTTCAGGACGCGTCTGAATGAGCGACAAACCTCACGCTCCGGCGCTGCGATTACAGAGAAACCTCGTTACAAGCCGATAAACACAAGAGCTGCAGGAAATAATCATGTGACGCGACGCTTAACGTCCTCAGAGAGCGTGTGTGTTAGTCACTGATCCGCCACAGAAGACGTCTGGGATCAGATCTGATGATCAGAACTCACACACACACACACACACACACACACACACACACACACACACACACACACACACACACACACACACACACACACACACACACACACACACACTCTCACACACACAGCTTTATAAACCTCTGAAATAAAATATTTCTGTATTTCACTATAAAATAATAAAAAAAATAATAATAATGAAATAATAAAATAAAATAAATAAAATAAAATAATACAAAAATAATAAAATTAATACATAAAATAATTAGAAAAATAAAATAAAATAAAATAATACAATAAAATAAAAAATAATAATAAAATAAAATAAAGTAAAAATGTCACGTTAGGTTAGGACAGAATCACATATTTACACCATAAACCCTCATCGTCTCTGCATCACGTCTAAATCTACGTCTCTTTTAGGGTAAAGCCCTGGATCAGTGTTCTAAACGCAGAGCAGAGCATTCTGGGTAAAGCTCTTAGAGTTCACACAGATCCAGATCTTAAGACTAAACCTCACAAATGCACTTCCTAGACAGAAACACACACTTTCAAAGATGAGTAAAGCAGGAGGATGAGAGATGAAACACACACACACACACACACACACACACACACACTGTTGCTGTGAAAGAGTCACATCTGGCCCACAACCAGCAAACATCTGTGATGCGCAACTGACCCGCCTGCAGCCGATGTGTGTGTGTGTGTGTGTGTGAGAGTGTGTGTGTGTGTGTGTGTGTGTGTGTGTGTGTGTGTGTGTGTGTGTGTGTGTGTGTGAGAGTGTGTGTGTGTGAGAGTGTGTGTGTGTGTGTGTGTGTGTGTGTGAGTGTGTGTGTGTGTGTGTGTGTGTGTGTGAGAGTGTGTGTGTGTGTGTGTGTGTGTGTGTGTGTGTGTGTGTGAGAGTGTGTGTGTGTGTGTGTGTGTGTGTGTGTGTGTGTGTGTGAGAGTGTGTGTGTGTGTGTGTGTGTGTGTGTGTGTGTGTGTGTGTGTGTGTGTGTGTGTGTGTGTGTGTGTGTGTGTGTGTGTGTGTGTGTGTGTGTGTGTGTGTGTGTGTGTGTGTGTGTGTGTGAGAGTGTGTGTGTGTGAGAGTGTGTGTGTGTGTGTGTGTGTGCGCGTGCAGATGGATGGATGGCAACAGCAGCAGCACTGACAGAACATCATCTGCCCTGACGGATCTGACGCTGGTCTGAGATCAGCGAGTCGAGCGGCTCTTACCGGGCTGCAGCAGGATGAGTTGAGCCATCGCCTGACTGTTTCCTGCCTCATTCTCAGCGATGCACTGATAGAAACCTTCATCCGATCGGACCAGACCCAGAATCTGAAGATGACCGCCGTCCTGCAGATCACACGAGACGATCACTCGTACGCTCAAACATGCATGATGGACACTTAAGACACATCAAGATTTCAGGACAATAATCACACTGAATTAAAATAAATTACATTAGTAAAAATGAATGAATGAATGAATGAACAGTATTAATTAATTAAATTAAATTAAATAATAAAATTAATTAAAATAAATAGATATAAATTAATAAATATATCAAAATGTATGATATATACATATTAATTAATTAATAAATAGTAGTAAAAGAAATAAAGAAATAAACTAAATAATAAAATTTAATTAATAAAACTAAAATAAATAAAAAATAGGGCTGTCAAATGATTAATCACGATTAATCGCATACAAAATAAAAGTTTGAGTTTGCCTAATATATGTGGGTGTACTGTATGTAATTATTATGAATATAAGAAATATTTACAGAAATATTTGAGAAATATTTACAAGTATATGTATTTATTTATATTTGTATATAATTTATATGATATATAAATATTTTTTTTGTACATAAATAACATATTTCTCTGAAAGATATACATTAATTTGTGTGTATTTATATATACATATTAATTACACACATTACTCACACATATATTATACAAACTCAAACTTTTATTTTGTATGCGATTAATCGCGATTAATCGTTTGACAGCCCTAATAAAAAATTTACAATATCATTCAATTAAATAAAATTAATTCAAATAAATTAAGAATAAATAAAAATTAATATATATAATGTATGAATAAATACATGTAAATTAATAAATATAAGTAAAATAAATAAATTAAATTAAACAAATAAATATAAATGAAAAGAGTAAATAAATAAATGCAATTAAATAAAAATAAATAAATGAATAAATAAACAATATTATTCGATTAAATAAAATGAATTAAAATAAACAAATCAATAAAAATGAATATATACAAATTTATGAATAAATAAATAAATATAAATTAATAAATATAAGTAAATTAATTAATAAAATTAAATAAATATAAATGAAAAAAGTAAATAATAAATAAATGCAATAATTAAATAAAAATAAATAAATAAATGAACAGTATCATTCAAGTAAAGAAAATTAATTAAAATAAATATAAATAAATATATAAAAATGTATGAATAAATAAATAAATATAAATGAATAAATACAAGTAAAATAAATCAATTTAATTAAATAAATATAAATGAAATAACCAAAAATTAAATTAATAAAAATAAATAAATAAACAGTATTATTCGATTAAATAAAATTAATTAAAATAAATAAATATAAATAAAAATGAATACATAAATAAAATGTACAAATATATAAAACTGAATAAATATAAATGAAAAAGTAAATAATAAATAAACACAATAATTAAATTAATAAAAGTAAATAAAAGAACAGTATCATTCGATTAAATAAAATTCATTAAAATAAATAAACAAAAATACATAAAATGAAGAAATAATTTGGTTACACTTTATTTTACAGTGCCGAAGTTACAATGTAATTACTCAAATAAGTACTGAGTACTATTAATTAACTACATGTACTTACTATAGAGTTACAGCTAGGGTTAGGGTTTGGTTTAGGGTTAGTTACTTGTAATTATGCATAATTTACTGTTATTAATATAGTAAGTACATGTAGTAACGTGTAACTACGGCTAAGTGTTACCAATAATTTGAATGAATGAATGATTTGTTCGTTCAACAGTGATCTGAACCCAAACCACTGAAGCTTCATCTTGAACCTGCTTCATCTCAAATAACAGTAAGAATTCCTTCTTACCACAATCTGGAAGTAGTCGCTGGGAATGACCACCTCTCCGTTCTTCACCCAGCGGACGGTGGGCTGCGGGTTTCCCGTCACGGCACACTCCATTTCGATGTCCGTGCTTTCATACGCGTACATGTTAGACGGGTAGTTGAGAAACTGAGGCGGCACTGAGGACAGAGAGAAAAGAACATGATAAACATCATCTGAACCACCACAGAGACGACATCACAAACCAGAACCAATCACATTCACTGAAACCAGATCCGACCCGAGAGGATGGAGGATCACAAACGCTTCATTCAGTCAATAAAAACTGAATCAAACTCTACAGGAATCATTTGTGATTTGAGCCGTTCACTGAATGTATGATGCTGCCTATGTAGAGCGCTTTACAGTGCGGACGCTCCCTCAGAAGACAGCTGACTCTGTAGACGACACACAGCCGAATCTAGTGTTGGCATCAGAGCGTGTGTGAAGACTGACACAGCATGAGGATCAGCAGCAGAGAGTGGATAAAGACTGAGGAAGCATTCCCAACACTGCTTCAAACAAGCAGGTGAAGATCCACAGACCACTGCGTTATATGAACGCAATCCCGTCAAATCTCAGGAGAGATGCAGAGAGAGAGACAGGAGCAGCCATTACCTGAGAGCATCATTAAAGCGTTAAATCAGCTGAACTCATTGTTGAAGATGGACGTCTGTCATGATTAAAGGCAAGCCGGAGCGCCGCTTCCCACAGACTCCAATCCGGCTGATTTTTCTCCCAATGAATGAAAGGCTCATTTCGCCGGGAAAATTGCGTATCGATCGGCCTCATCTCAATAGTGGTCTGAACGCTCATCTTCAAAAGCAAACGCTCATCAGACGTCCAGCATCAGCCTGATTGGAATAGAATGGATTGTGAAGTTTGTCCACTTCAGGAAGAGAAACTACTGAAATGATGCAGAACTTTAGAGAGACGCTGATGTGGAGCAAATGATGAGAAACCAAAATACTACAGCATCAACAACACACTGCAGACAGAAGATGATGCTCAACACGCTGAAACAATCCTATTCTGTATGATCTGATTTTCTGAATCATTTTAGTTACATTAAAATTAGAAATTACCTGATATTACATCAAAATACACTAGCATATTTGTGGCGAGGGGGGCGTGGTTTAGCGGGTTCTGCAACAGGAGGGAGCGTCAGGGGAGGCGCGGTGATTGAACGGGTTAGATGCAAATTACGAACACCTGTTTCTCGTTCCAGTAATTGGCGTGGAGACAGGATAAAACGCCAGGAGAAGCAGGAGTGGAGGAGAGAGAGAGCCTGCTGACAGTCGTGTATGCCGTCCGGTCCATTGGAGTGAAGCCCGTCTTCGGATGTGGAGAATTGAAGTGTGCGTTGCACCGAGCTTTTGTTTTGTTGTGTTCTTTGTGTGACATTTTCTCTTTGAGAAAGAATAAAGCGACTGTCAGCAGCTAAAAGCCGATCCCTGTCCTCTTTCCTCCCACAACTACGAACTTTACCACACTGGTGCCGAAACCCGGGAGGAAAAGACGGAAGCCGCCGCCATGCAGGCAGCCCCCGCCGCTGGAAAGCCGTTTGCGGACATCATCGCATCCCTCGCGGTCCTTCACCAAGAACAACATCGGGCCCTGGTGGATCTTCGCAACGACCAGGAGCGCCGCTTCGAGGCCATCATCCAGGGCCAGCAGGAGGACCGCGAGAGGTTCCGGAGCTGGATAGACCGGGAGGTTCCTGTGGGAACCACCGAGGCAGCTGCTGCCTCCTTCCAGCTGCCACTCCAGAAGATGGGCCCGCACGATGACCCGGAGGCCTTCCTCGACTTGTTTGAGAAGTCCGCTGAAGTGTCCGGTTGGCCCCGGGACCAGTGGCCCATGCGGCTCGTCCCTCTGCTGTCGAGCGAGTGGCAGGTGGCAGCCAGCAGCTGCCCATCCAGAACCTCCCTGGTCTTCGACGACCTGAAGAGGGCCATCCTGCAGCGGGTCGGCCGCTCCCCGAACAGCATCGTCAGCGATTTCGGTCTTTGGAGCTGGGGGAAGCGGGCCGGCCCTTCGTGTTGGCCCAACAGCTCCGGGACTCGTGCCGCAAATGGCTGATGGCCGACGGAGGTGGCGTGGAGCAGATCATCGATCGTGTGGTGCTGGAGCAGTTCACCACTCGGCTCCCGAGGAAGACCGCCGAGTGGGTCCAGTGCCACCGGCCCACGTCGCTGGATTCGGCCATCCAACTGGCGGAGGACCACTTGGTGGCGTGCCCAGGGGTCGGCGAGCCCCTACCATCTGTCTCTCTCTCCCCCTCTCCCCCTTCTCTCTCTCTCTCTCGACCTGTCCCTGTTCCTAGGTCCCGTCCGCCCGGCCCGCCTCGTGTTCCACCCCGGGGGCGGGGTGGAACGGATTTCCGGCCGTTCGTGGCTCCGAGAGCCCCGCCCAGGGGGGCGGGTCTGGCCACCGCCGGACCGGACCCCGCGCCTGCTTCTCCCCTCTCTCCACGCCAATCATCCGGGCAGGTCTGGGCCGGCCTGCTGGCGTTGCGGGGACCCGGATCACTTTTTAGACCGGTGTCCAATGATGGAGGTGGGGACATTGATCCGGGTCCCGGACGACCTGCAGGTTGCCCCCGGTCAAGCTGGTCAGTACCAGATACCAGTGAGTATCAAGGGGGGTACATATCAGGCTTTGGTGGACTCGGGTTGTAACCAAACCTCGGTGCATCAAAGCCTGATTTCATCCGGGGCATTGGATACAGGCCGCATGGTTAGGGTACGGTGTGTGCACGGGGATATCGCGAGTTATCCGTTGGTGTCGGTCAGGATTCTATTTAGGGGTCAAAAGCATAGTGTAGAGGTGGCAGTTAATCCCCACCTCCGGCACCCGATAATTTTGGGGACAAATTGGCCCGCGTTTAATAAATTATTGGGACATTTATGTTCGGGTGCCTCTTGGAAGAGATGTTCGCGGGGGAAGGAAGTGCGAGTGCAGGCGGGGAGACTGATCAGGGACCAGTGGTGTCTGCTTTCAGGGGAACCGAGCGGAATCGGGAGACTGATTCTCTCGGACCGTGATGATTTTCCCCTGGAGCAGTCTCACGATGAGACGCTGAAAAATGCGTTTGAGAGGGTCAGCATGATCGACGGTCAGTCTCTCCAGCCTGGACGACCACTGACTTACCCCTATTTTGCGATTATTAAAGATAGGTTGTATCGAGTGACCCAAGACGCTCAATCAAAACAAGATACAACCCAGTTGTTAGTACCAAAGAGCCGCAGGGAAATGCTTTTCCATGCGGCTCACTCTAACCCAATGGCTGGACACCTAGGACAAACAGCGACACTAAATCGCCTCATGACCCGATTCTTTTGGCCGGGCATTCACGAGAACGTGCGCAGGTGGTGTGCGTCTTGTCGTGAATGTCAGCTGGTAAATCCGCCGGCCACCCCAAAAGCGCCTTTGCGCCCCCTTCCATTAATGCAGGTCCCCTTCGAACGAATTGGTATGGACCTCATCGGGCCATTAGAGCGATCAGCGAGAGGACATCGGTTTGCTCTAGTCATTGTGGACTATGCAACCCGATATCCAGAAGCAGTGGCTCTCCGCAACATTTCTGCTAAGAGTGTTGCGGACGCCCTCTTCAGTTTAATCTCCCGGGTGGGGATTCCGAAAGAAATCCTCACTGACCAAGGCACGGCGTTTATGTCACGTACGTTACGCGAACTGTACGAATTGTTGGGCATTAAATCGATTCGAACCAGCGTCTTTCACCCACAAACGGACGGGTTGGTCGAACGTTTTAATCGCACGCTTAAATCCATGATTCGTAAGTTCGTGCAAGAAGACGCCAAAAATTGGGATAAATGGTTGGAACCCCTGTTGTTCGCTGTGCGAGAGGTCCCGCAAGCCTCCACGGGGTTTTCCCCTTTGAGCTTCTCTTTGGGCGCCACCCCCGCGGGGTCCTGGATGTCCTAAGAGAATCTTGGGAGGACGGACCGTCTCAATCAAAAAATGAAATTCAGTATGTGCTGGACTTGAGAACAAAACTCCACACTTTGGGGCGGCTATCTATGGAGAATTTGTTACAAGCCCAGGACAGACAGTGCCGGTTGTATGACAGGGGAACGAATCTACGTAAATTTGCACCGGGAGAGAAAGTGCTTGTATTACTTCCAACGTCAAGCTCAAAATTACTGGCGAAGTGGCAAGGACCATTTGAGGTCACACGACGAATTGGGGATCTCGATTATGAGGTAATACGGTCCGATAGGAGAGGGGCACGTCAGATTTATCACCTCAACCTCCTGAAAAAGTGGAGTGAGGCGGAATCAGTGATGCTGGCGACGGTGATTAGCGGAGAGGATGATCTTGGGCCAGAGGCGAATGTAAAAAAACAATCCCTCGCTCTGGCCCCAGGGGGAGATCACCTTTCGCCCTCACAGCTCACTGATGTTTCTAAATTACAGGCTGAGTTTGCCGACGTGTTCTCTCCCGTACCGGGCCGTACGGACCTCATTCAGCACCACATCGAGACCGAGCCGGGCGTGGTGATTCGCAGCCGGCCGTATAGGTTACCTGAACACAAGAAAAAAGTGGTTCAGGCAGAATTAGAGGCAATGCTTGACATGGGGGTAATAGAGGAATCCAGCAGTAATTGGGCGAGCCCGATAGTTTTGGTTCCCAAAACGGACGGCTCAGTGCGGTTCTGCGTGGATTATCGCAAGGTGAATGCAGTGTCGAAGTTCGACGCGTATCCAATGCCGCGTGTGGACGAATTGCTTGACCGGCTTGGTACAGCTCGCTTTTATTCGACACTGGACTTAACTAAAGGGTATTGGCAGATCCCCTTGTCTCCGTTATCCAAAGAAAAGACCGCTTTCACGACGCCGTTTGGTTTACACCAATTCGTGACCCTTCCGTTCGGGCTGTTCGGGGCACCGGCTACCTTTCAGCGACTCATGGATAAAGTGTTACGGCCCCATGCTGCGTATGCGGCTGCCTATCTGGATGACATTATTATTTTTAGTAATGATTGGCAGCGGCATATGCAGCATTTGAGGGCTGTACTGAGATCGCTGAGAGGAGCTGGGCTCACGGCCAACCCGAAGAAGTGTGCAATTGGGCGCGTGGAAGTAAGGTATCTGGGCTTCCACTTGGGATATGGACAGGTGCGTCCCCAAATTGATAAGACAGCAGCGGTTGCAACCTGTCCGCGTCCCAAGACCAAAAAGGAGGTAAGACAGTTCCTCGGGCTGGCGGGATATTACAGAAGAGTTTGTTCCTAATTATTCGGACCTCACCAGCCCGTTGACTGATCTGACTAAAAAGGATGCACCAGATACGGTCCAGTGGACGGAGCTGTGCCAGCAGGCCTTTACCCAGGTGAAGGCTGCTTTATGTGGCGGGCCGTTACTTCATTCCCCTAATTTCTCTCTCCCTTTTTTGTTGCAGACAGATGCGTCGGACAGGGGGCTGGGTGCAGTCCTGTCCCAGGAGATAGAGGGTGAGGAAGGGCCGGTGCTGTACATTAGCCGCAAGCTCTCCAAGAGAGAGGCTAAGTACAGCACCGTGGAGAAAGAGTGTTTAGCCATCAGGTGGGCCGTCCTCACTCTCCGCTATTATCTCCTGGGGCGGGAGTTCACCCTCTGTTCGGACCATGCCCCTCTGCAGTGGCTCCACCGCATGAAGGACACCAACGCGCGGATCACTCGTTGGTATCTTGCTTTACAGCCTTTTAAATTCAAAGTGATCCACAGGCCGGGTGTTCAGATGGCTGTGGCCGACTTCCTCTCCAGAAATGGGGGGGGGGGGGCTACAGGCCGGACGGCTCCCCGGCCTGAGTCGGGCGGTGGGGGTATGTGGCGAGGGGGGCGTGGTTTAGCGGGTTCTGCAACAGGAGGGAGCGTCAGGGGAGGCGCGGTGATTGAACGGGTTAGATGCAAATTACGAACACCTGTTTCTCGTTCCAGTAATTGGCGTGGAGACAGGATAAAACGCCAGGAGAAGCAGGAGTGGAGGAGAGAGAGAGCCTGCTGACAGTCGTGTATGCCGTCCGGTCCATTGGAGTGAAGCCCGTCTTCGGATGTGGAGAATTGAAGTGTGCGTTGCACCGAGCTTTTGTTTTGTTGTGTTCTTTGTGTGACATTTTCTCTTTGAGAAAGAATAAAGCGACTGTCAGCAGCTAAAAGCCGATCCCTGTCCTCTTTCCTCCCACAACTACGAACTTTACCACAATATTCTTTTATATTCATTGCACAACGAAGGATGGATGGATGGATGGATGGATGGATGGATGGATGGATGGATGGATGGATGGATGGATGGATGGATGGATGGATGGATGGATGGAATGAACACTGGATGGATGGATGGATGGATGGATGGATGGATGGATGGATGGATGATGGATGGATGGAATGATAGAACACTGGATGGATGGAATGATAGAACACTGGATGGATGGATGGATGGATGGATGGAATGATAGAACACTGGATGGATGGATGGATGGATGGATGGATGGATGGATGGATGGATGGATGGATGGATGGATGGAATGATAGAACACTGGATGGATGGATGGATGGATGGATGGATGGATGGATGGATGGATGGATGGATGGATGGATGGATGGATGGATGGATGGAATGATAGAACACTGGATGGATGGAATGATAGAACACTGGATGGATGGATGGATGGATGGATGGATGGAATGATAGAACACTGGATGGATGGATGGATGGATGGATGGATGGATGGATGGATGGATGGAATGATAGAACACTGGATGGATGGATGGATGGATGGATGGATGGATGGATGGAATGATAGAACACTGGATGGATGGATGGATGGATGGATGGATGGATGGATGGATGGATGGAATGATAGAACACTGGATGGATGGATGGATGGATGGATGGATGGATGGATGGAATGATAGAACACTGGATGGATGGATGGATGGATGGATGGATGGATGGATGGATGGATGGATGGATGGAATGACAGTATGAAGGATGGATGGATGGATGGATGGAATGATAGAACACTGGATGGATAGATGGATGGATGGATGGAATGATAGAACACTGGATGGATGGATGGATGGATGGATGGAATGATAGAACACTGGATGGATGGATGGATGGATGGATGGATGGATGGATGGATGGATGGAATGATAGAACACTGGATGGATGGATGGATGGATGGATGGATGGATGGATGGATGGATGGAATGATAGAACACTGGATGGATGGATGGATGGATGGATGGATGGAATGATAGGACACTGGATGGATGGATGGATGGATGGATGGAATGATAGAACACTGGATGGATGGATGGATGGATGGATGGATGGATGGATGGATGGATGGATGGAATGATAGAACACTGGATGGATGGATGGATGGATGGATGGATGGATGGATGGATGGAATGATAGAACACTGGATGGATGGATGGATGGATGGATGGATGGATGGAATGATAGAACACTGGATGGATGGATGGATGGATGGATGGAATGATAGAACACTGGATGGATGGATGGATGGATGGATGGATGGATGGATGGATGGATGGATGGATGGATGGAATGACAGTATGAAGGATGGATGGATGGATGGATGGAATGATAGAACACTGGATGGATAGATGGATGGATGGATGGAATGATAGAACACTGGATGGATGGATGGATGGATGGATGGATGGATGGATGGAATGATAGAACACTGGATGGATGGATGGATGGATGGATGGATGGATGGATGGAATGATAGAACACTGGATGGATGGATGGATGGATGGATGGAATGATAGAACACTGGATGGATGGATGGATGGATGGATGGATGGATGGAATGATAGGACACTGGATGGATGGATGGATGGATGGATGGAATGATAGAACACTGGATGGATGGATGGATGGATGGATGGATGGAATGATAGAACACTGGATGGATGGATGGATGAATGGATGGATGGAATGATAGAACACTGGATGGATGGATGGATGGATGGATGGATGGATGGATGGATGGATGGATTGATGGATGGATGGATGGATGGATGGATGGATGGATTGATGGATGGATGGATGGATGGATGGAATGATAGAACACTGGATGGATAGATGGAATGATAGAACACTGGATGGATGGATGGATGGATGGATGGATGGATGGATGGATGGATGGATGGATGGATGGAATGATAGAACACTGGATGGATAGATGGAATGATAGAACACTGGATGGATGGATGGATGGATGGATGGATGGATGGATGGAATGATAGGACACTGGATGGATGGATGGATGGATGGATGGATGGATGGATGGAATGATAGAACACTGGATGGATGGATGGATGGATGGAATGATAGAACACTGGATGGATGGATGGATGGAATGACAGTATGATGGATGGATGGATGGATGGATGGATGGAATGATAGAACACTGGATGGATAGATGGAATGATAGAACACTGGATGGATGGATGGATGGATGGATGGATGGATGGATGGATGGATGAATATATGATGTAAATATGATTATAAATATGATATTGATTATTATTGATAGTGATGATTTATTGTAAATTGTTGAGATGAGCTCAATGCAGATCCACTGATTCTGGACTGTTCTGGATGCAGTCAAGTCATGTGGAACAGGAAATGAAGAAGTGTGTCGTCTAGTAAGTGCACTCAGAAAGCAGCAGTTTCAGTGCTTCAGCCGGAGCCATCTGACAACGAATCAAGAGATGGAGAGACCACAGGAGAGACGGAGAGAGGGACGAGAGCGTGACAGGAGAGGGCAGACACGAGCGACACACGGGTGAATACCCATCAGCCCTTCTGTTCCCCTGACAGCAAACAGAGACGGCCAATCAAACGCACAATAACACACTGACCAATCACAGACGAGCAGCTCCTTCAGACTCCAGCATCTCACACACATCCCAGCCGACCAATCAGAGTGCACTGAAGGCGGGCTTCATAGAGACAGGAAGTAAACAGAGCGTTACTGACAGACTGGGAAGAGAGGAGTTGCAACAATGGAGAATATGAGGAAAATAATCAACATTCAAGCAGGAAAACCTGCTCTAAAAACAAAATGGCCTTTTAAAGCATCTGGTGACGAGATCAGAAACACCTGAACATCCCTCTGAGCCTCTCTCTGATTCGCTTTTAACGTGAATCAAAGCAGCCGTGAGACTAAAGCCTCAGCTGATCCACTAAACACGCGTGATCAATAACCAGACATGAGCTCTTTGAGCGCGCTAGAAATGCAGACGCAGCACAGTCCGGCCCGAGGCGAAGCTCCGCATTAATTACACCGGCGTTCTGCACCATTAGCTAAAGCGCTTTCTTCCCAACAATCAACAAACACGATGGAAGCGTGTTCTGCAGCGCTCTTTAATCCGCGTGTCGGACGCGTCAGCATCCATACGTCATTAGCTGCGCGTATCTTTATCCGTGCTGTACTGCACTAATTAAGCCCAAACGATTTCCATTAAAAGCAGGCGTCTCCTCGATCACCTGCGGCCATGAGCGATCCAGCCAATTACAACAGGTTAAAAACCAGCAAACGCCAGCCATGATACTCTCAACATTACTCAATTACAGCATATAATCTAATCAAACACAGTTATGAGACATCATCAGACGCTGGAGCTGAAAGAGAGTGATCACAGTGAGAGATCCGGGTCATTCTGCAGAACTGGATCAGAGTTGGAAACGTCTTGAAAAAAAGTCTTTTTCCACAAATTTTGTATTCATGCAAATTGTGTAATATCCAAGCATTACTAGTTATTGTGCAGTTAATTCTCATACTGTATTTTTAGAAAGTTTTGAAATATTTTTCCCAAATTTGTCACTACCGAAACTCAATAAATAATTTAATAAGAAGAGTCACATTGACCTATTAAGATTGTGTTCACATCTACCTCGTAAATATATTTTTTTGCTATTTTTAAAAAAACTGTTTTCACAGGTAAATCAATAAAAATTACAATTTTAACAATATTTCAAGTGTAATTTATGAGATTTGTTGTATTTTGAATCCAATCTTTCTTTGTAAAAGTCATAAAGTTTATCAAACTGATTCATTAGTTTGAATAAACATTGAATCAAACACTATAATAACATCTCAGTTGATCATTCAATATACTTTATTTTTGACAAATGATCCCATGTTTCTGCACAGTTTCAGTGACAGTAATTGTGTCGGTAGTGACCACATCACATGACACAATTTAACTCTCATACTAAAACATATTAAAATACTAATGATTTGCATAACTGTACTAAAATTAAGTTTATTTCCCCCAAATAAATGATTATGTTCCTTTTGTCACTACCAGAACTATGATAACATGTTTCAGTCGTGACAATTTCAGACACTTTTGAGCTCAAAGATGCTGATCAGCACATGGTTCCCTTTCGATACTTCACTCGTACTGCGTATGGGGAAAGGTCTCCCTTTTTCCCCGCTGCTGAAGCCTTTTTCAATAACGCAGTGTAACTGCATCGTCATTGGTTCACTCATTGACAAGTTGTTGAACCAATGACGACGCGGCATAGCTGCGCGGCCTATGGCGACAAAGCGCGCAAATATTCCCGCCGAAATGGGCGGGGTTACGGGCTATATAAGCAGGCGTTTCGCCATAGGATTTCAGTGTTTTCTCCTTCAGCGACGACCTCTCATCTCTTCGCTGATCTCCGCCTGAAGCCGAAGAAGCTCTCCGCCTTCCTGACAGCTCTCGCCCCGTCTGAAGAGGCTCCCGCAGCGGACTCGCCTGGACTCGCCGGACGAGGACAGCGCCGGCGCCCTCACTGACTGCAGCCTCAGTGCCGTCGTTGAGCCACCGTCTTCCGCTTCCCACTCCCGGCCGCTTCCTGTGCATCCCCTGCCACCATCCGGCGCGCCGCCTGAGGGCTTCACCCGCGGCTTAAACGCCGCTCTAAAAGAGCTTCCGCGGCCCTCGCAGCTCTACAAAGAGCCACCCAACTGCCGTTTTCATGGCACCGGCGTCTCACGATGCCCCGTCACTCATGTGCTACGTGCAGGGCCCCTCTGCACGATAGAGACGGTCACGCCGAGTGCGTTGCCTGCCTGGGCAAACCCCATGCAGACGGCGCGCTTGCTGGAGACTCATGCCCGCACTGCGAGTCGCGGGTCGCCTTCTTCACAGAGGGCTATCTCGCCGCTCGCGCCCTCCCGTCCTCCTCCTCCCGCGAACCGGCGAGGAAGAGACAGCGGGGTAGAGCGACTCAGCGCCCGGAGTTAGATGAGCTCACGCCGGCCCAGCCCCCGCGTGCCTCGCTTTCTCCTCCGAGGGAACCCTCTCCCGTCCTGTTCTCCCGCCCTGAGCAGCGTCCCTCTGCTGAAGCAAGTGACCTCGTCTCATTTGGTGGAACAGACGACGAGCAGGATGACTCCATGTCACTTGCAGCTTCTGAAGGGGAAGGATGGGCTGGAGAGCCGGAAGACACCGCTCCCCCGCCTCCCTTGGAGCCCGTTGAGCACGGCCAGGGCATGGATGCCGAGCTTTTCCGCGTCCTGTCCAGAGCCGTGGAAGAGCTGGACCTCGAATGGGCCCCTCCAGAGGAGCCATCTCGCAGCCGCCTGGACGAATGGTTCCTGCCAGGCCGCCGCCAAGCACCTCGCCAGCGTTCAGCGCCCTTTTTTCCCGAGGTCCACGAGGAGCTCACGAAGTCGTGGTGCGCTCCGTATTCCGCCCGCCTTCACACGACGCACCGCTCCGCCCTTACTGCCGTCGACAGCGCCGAAGAAAAGGGTTACGAGCACCTGCCACCCCTAGACGAAGCGGTGGCTGTACACCTCTGCCCTCCCGCAGCTGTGGGATGGAAGACTAAGAGGGCCCTTCCTTCCAAGACCTGTCAGACCACCTCTACTCTGGCTGGACGGGCTTACACCTCGGCGGGCCAGGCTGCCTCCGCGCTCCATACTATGGCCATATTTCAAGTTTTCCAGGCCAAACTCCTCCGCTCCCTGTACGAGTCTGGAATTGTCGCGCCACCGACCTTGCCCTGAGAGCCACGAAGGCCACGGCCCAGGCCATCGGGCGTTCCATGGCCAGCCTGGTAGTTTTAGAGCGCCACCTGTGGCTCAACCTAACGGAGATCAAGGACCTAGACAAGACGGCCTTCTTGGATGCCCCGGTCTCTCCCTCTGGTCTCTTCGGGCCTGCAGTGGACGGCTTTACAGAGCGCTTTACTGCTGCGCAGAAATCGTCTCAGGCTATGAGACATTTCTTGCCGAAGCGCTCCAGCTCTGCTTCTGCGTCCAGCCGCCCCAGGACTGCGCCTGCTCAGCAGAACAAGCCAGCCCCACCCGCAACACAGGCGGCGCCACCCCAGGAGCATCGTCAGCGCTCACGCCATCCGAAGCGGCCTCCCATCCCGAGATGCCAGGGACCCCGGACCAAGATTGTGCTGGACCCGGTGCCTCCGAAGTCGTCCTGATTCGTCAGGAAGGAAGAGGATGGGGGATCGTCCCGTTGCGACCGGACAGCCCCAAAAGCTCCCACGAGTAATTTCCCCTCCGCCTTGCTTAATTCCGGGCGTGGGAAACATGCTCCAAGTGATAGATGGGCCCACTCCTGTTGTGCCCACCCCAAACGCCGTTTTCACGGCGAACAATATTTTACCTCATCTCAAAAAGAGCAAATTTCCTCTTCCACCCCTCTCGGTGTACGACCCCCTCAACGGCGGTCAGTCATCCGATGTCATTCAACCCCTCGCCACTCGGGCCGAGGCCTGGAGGGCCATCCCCGATGTGTCGGATTGGGTTATGGGGATCGTAACCCAGGGCTACTCGCTCCAGTTTGCAAGACGGCCCCCTCGCTTCGGCGGGGTGCTTCAAACCTCGGTCAATCCAGACGACGCACATGTCCTCCGGGCCGAAGTTACGACATTGCTAAAGAAGGGAGCTGTGGAAATAGTTTCCCCGACAGAGAGCGAGTCAGGCTTTTACAGCCATTACTTTCTGGTCCCCAAGAAGGATGGTGGTCTCAGACCCATTCTAGATCTCAAACTTTTGAATCACTCCATCATGAGACGGAAGTTCAAAATGCTGACGCTGAATCAGATCCTCGCGCACATTTGCCCAGAGGACTGGTTCTGCTCGCTGGACCTGAAGGATGCGTACTTTCACATCCAGACAGCTCCCCGTCACAGACGATTCTTGAGATTCGCATACGAGGGGGTGGCATACCAATATACGGTCCTGCCCTTCGGGCTGTCTCTGGCTCCTCGCACTTTCACCACTTTCACGGCGCTTTCCCCTCTGAGGCAGATGGGAATCCGGGTCCTGAATTATCTCGACGACTGGCTCATCCTAGCCCGTTCGCGAGTCGAGCTGGAACACCACAGATCCGTGCTCCTCAGCCATTTACAATGTCTGGGTCTCAGGGTCAACCTAGCCAAGAGCTCGCTGTGCCCAACCCAGCGAATTTCGTTTCTGGGGGCAGTTTTCGACTCAGTCCGTATGTCGGCAGTAGTCTCGCCGGAGCGTCCTCTAGCGATTCAACAGCTCACGGCCTCTATCACGGCCTATCAAGGCTTCCGCCTCCCCGGTGCTGCAGCTCGGCCTTCTTCGGATGCGGCCTCTTCAGTACTTGTTGAAGTTCCGGGTTCCTCCCAGCGCCTGGCGGCATGGCCGCTTATGTCTCAAGGTCAATCAGGCCTGTCTTCTAGCCCTGAAACCTTGGATGGACCCCACGTGGTTCAAGCGCGGAGTGCCCTTACAGGCGGTCTCACGAAGGACGGTGCTCTCAACGGACGCTTCCAACTCGGGTTGGGGCGCTGTGTGCGAGGGCAGACTGGCCTTCGGCTCATGGAGTCACGAGGAAAGCCATCTTCACATCAACTGCCTAGAGATGCTAGCAGTGATGAAGGCCCTGCAGTCTTTTCAGACTCACTTGGCAGGACGTCATGTTCTAGTTCGGTCAGACAGTATGACGGTGGTGTCATACTTAAACCACCAGGGCGGTCTCTCGTCCAGCCGCTTATGCGCTCTGGCGAAACGTCTCCTGGAATGGGCTCATCCGAGGCTTCAGTCGCTCAGAGCGACTCATGTTCCTGGCAGGAACAATCTGGACGCAGACATGTTGTCACGGAGCAATATCCCCTCCGACGAGTGGATGCTCCACCCCCAAGTAGTCCTCAAGATTTGGGAGTTCTTCGGGAGGGCAGAGATAGACCTCTTCGCCTCAGAAGACAACTCTCATTGCCCAACATTCTTCTCGAAGGAAGTCGATGCTCTGGCCCATACATGGCCCAGCACACTCCTTTACGCCTTTCCTCCGATCGCACTGATCCCTCAGGTTATCAGGCGCATCAGAGAAGACCGACACAGAGTCCTTCTGGTAGCCCCGCTCTGGAGGAACCAGGTTTGGTCCTCGGAGCTGTTCAGGCTCTCCCTGAGAGCCCCGTGGCCTATTCCCCTGAGACGGGACCTCCTCTCTCAGGCAACGATCTGGCACCCACAGCCGGAGCTTTGGGCCCTGCACCTCTGGTCCCTCAATGGGAGCCGTCCAGCCTCCCCGGGGACGTTCTGAATACCATTTCTCAGGCTAGAGCTCCGTCCACAAGACGCCTCTACGACCAGAAATGGGTCTTTGTTGATTGGTGTTCCTCACGCAACATAGACCCCGTGGAAAGTGACGTATCCTCCATACTGTCCTTCCTCCAAGAACGCTTATAAATGGGGCGCACCCCTTCTACTCTTAAGGTTTACGTAGCAGCTATTGCAGCTTTCCATGCTCCCATTGCTGGCCAATCAGTGGGACGTAACGGCCTTGTGATCCGTTTCCTGAGGGGCGCTAGGCGATTGAATCCTACCTCGCCCCCTCACCGTTCCCACTTGGGACCTCTCTCTGGTCCTCAGAGCCTTAAAGGGACCCCCCTTTGAGCCAATGGATTCAGCCGATCTCAGACCCTTAACGCTGAAGACCGCTCTGCTACTAGCACTAGCATCGGTTAAACGTGTTGGTGATTTGCAGGCCCTCTCTGTGAGCCCTGCATGCCTCGAATTTGGGCCAGGAGACTCGAAGGTTGTTCTCAAACCTAGGCATGGCTACGTTCCTAAGGTGCTCTCAACCCCGTTTAGAGCTCAGGTAATTTCGCTCTCTGCTCTTCCTCCCTCGGCGGACGAACGAGAGCTGGAGCTACTCTGCCCAGTTAGGGCATTGAGGACCTATGTGCAGCGATCGCAGCCTTTCAGGCAGTCAGATCAGCTCTTTGTCTGTTTTGGTGGCCGCACCAAGGGGTCTCCGGTCTCAAAACAGCGCTTCTCCCGTTGGATAGTGGACGCTATTAACCTGTGCTACTCCTCACTGGGTGCGGACTGCCCCATAGGAGTCAGGGCCCACTCCACTAGAGGAATGGCTTCCTCGTGGGCTTGGTCCAACGGAGTTTCCATTCAGGACATCTGTGAGGCGGCCGGCTGGTCTTCGCCGTCCACTTTTGTTAGGTTCTATCATCTCAATGTCCCGACCTTGCAAGCTCGGGTTCCTTTCAGTGTGATTTAGTGGCCTCTAGTGAGTTCCGCCTCACACAACCCCAGGAATTATTTCCTTAAAGTGTAACCAGAGGGTTCGATCAAGGCTTTGCCTTCTGGCTTGTTTTCTTGGACCCCTTCCATGTGTCCAAATTCAGGCTGTATCGTTCCCAGCCGTGGCACGGTGTGGTTGAATTCGTTCCCCATACGCAGTACGAGTGAAGTATCGAAAGGGAACGTACTCGGTTACTAACGTAACCTCGGTTCCCTGAGATACGGAACGAGTACTGCGTCACTTGCCGTGCCATGAGGCTGCGGCTTCAGGGTCGTCGCTTCAGTCGATTACACTGAAATCCTATGGCGAAACGCCTGCTTATATAGCCCGTAACCCCGCCCATTTCGGCGGGAATATTCACGGGCTTTGTCGCCATAGGCCGCGCAGCTATGACGCGTCGTCATTGGTTCAACAACTTGTCTATGAGTGAACCAATGACGATGCAGTTACACTGCGTTATTGAAAAAGGCTTCAGCAGCAGGGAAAAAGGGAGACCTTTCCCCATACGCAGTACGAGTGAAGTATCTCAGGGAACCGAGTTTACGTTAGTAACCGAGTACGTTATCTAACACAGATCTGAACAGGTGAACACACATAAACACTAAATTTAATGGAAACACACCCAAAAAAGTTTGGTTAACTGCAGGAAAAAAGGTGTTTGTTAGTGACGTTCTTAAAGCTCCACACAGATTTTCAGTGTTCTGAACACATTTAACTCAGAATGATGATCGATCTGCTGTGAAAGAGGCTGTGAGAGGAGGAACACGGGAATATCTCCTGAAGTGTGTTAAAATCAATGACTCAAACACACACTGTTTCAGTAGTGACATGAACACGAGGACACGCTTATCTACATACAATTTCATGATTTACAAAGAAAATATGAAATAAATATTTTTTAAACATCACTTTTTAAAAAATAAAAATAAATTAAAAACATTTTTTAAAAACAATTGAAAAAAATTGCAAAAATTGCTTCAATATTTACACAAGTTGAAGTTTAGGGGTCAGGGTTCAGGACAGACACCTCCCAATTGAAAGAACCCAATAAATGATGATTTTTTATGATTTTATGTATAAAACAGAGATTGATGGTGTTTGAGCTGATGGCATCACGACACACACCTGAACCAACACAAACAATACGGCCGGAACAGCCTAACGGTGTCAAGTGGTGAAAGCAGAGGATATTAGAAATGAAGCATCAGGTGAACTCACGAGAGTCACATTAACATGACAAAAGAGCGAGCGGAGGGTGAGTGTCCGACCGTAATGACTCTCCTCATCCCATTCACATGGAAATCCCACAGCATTCACCGGAATAAACATCTGCCGCCCGCATGTGTGTGTGTCTCAGGAGGGAATCACTGACAGACTGTCGCGACGCTGCTGACATTTAAACCGGCCGCGGCTCCCAGCGGAAACACGCGTGTGCATGTGGAGCGCGTCTCTGAGTGTGTGTCGCGGCCCATCAGCGCAAAAACAGCGGCGCGTCGAGAAACGGGTTGTTATGACAATAAAACCCATTTCAATTTGTATTCTCAAACAATAATGCATAATTTATGAATCTGGAGACAGTGAGGGCAGCACATACAGAAATCACCCATAATCCTCCACTCATGGGCATTACGATTACAGAACACACACACACACACACACACACACACACACACACACACACACACACACACACACACACACACACACACACACACACACACACACACACACTCTAATTACACACATCTGTTTACACTAAAATAAACATGATCATTTATATACACACAATCTTGCTGTATCCATCCATCCATCCATCCATCTATCTATCTATCTATCTATCTATCTATCTATCTATCTATCTATCTATCTATCTATCTATCTATCTATCTATCTATCTATCTATCTATCTATCTATCTATCTATCTATCCATCCATCCATCCATCCATCCATCCATCCATCCATCCATCCATCCATCCACCTATCCATCCATCTATCTATCTATCTATCTATCTATCTATCTATCTATCTATCTATCTATCTATCTATCTATCTATCTATCTATCTATCTATCTATCTATCCATCCATCCATCCATCCACCTATCCATCTATCTATCTATCTATCTATCTTACCATTCAAAAGTTTAAAATATATTTTTGAATGTTTTTGAAAGTCTTCTGTTCAAGGCTGCATTTATTTGATCAAAAATACAGTAAACGTGAAAATATTATTATTCTAATATGATGATTTGCTGCTCAAGAAATATTTATGATTATTATCAATGTTGAAAACAATCATATTTTAGTGGAAACTGTGATACATTTTATTTTTCAGGATTCTTTGATGAATAGAAAGTTCAAAAGAATAGCATTTATTTGAAAAATAATCTTTTGTAACATTATAAATGTCTTTAATGCCACTTTTGATCAATTTAATGTGACCTTGATGAATAAAAATATTAATTTCTTTCAGAAAAAAAAAATAATAATCTTACCAAACTTCCGAACACTAGTTAATCTACCCGTCCGGTGGTGAGTGAACACACTTCCAGTGTGAATTCATCTGTGAATGGATCTGGATTAACACTCGCGTCAGCTGTTAAAATCACTTCTTAGTAAAAATCTCATGAATTTCCGCATGGGCCGAGAGTGAAGCGCTTTAACCTTTCCAATCATCCTAGTTAAGCTTTAGTAAACCTGCTTTAATGCCTTATTAATGCCTCTGGCCAACACACACACACACACACACACACACGTTCAATAACACCCTGACGATCTTGTGGTCAGTGTAACAGCTGCTGATAAAGAGTGTGTTTCATGTATGTTAATGCGCTGTGACACCTCTAACTGAGTGTGAAGTGTGTGTGTGTGTGTGTGTGTGTGTGTGTGTGTGTGTGTGCTTTTGTTTATATTACATTGTGGGGACCAAATGTCCCCATGATGTAATATAAACCTGAGTTCACCTACATCGTGGGGACCAGCCAGCGGTCCCCACAATGTAAATGGGTTTATAAATCATATAGAATGAGTTTTTGTGAAAAAGTAAAAGTTTGCACAGTTTCCTGTGAGGGTTAGGTTTAGGGGTAGGGGCAGGGTAGGGGGATAGAATGTACAGTTTGTTCAGTGTAAAATGCATTGAAGTCTATGGAAAGTCCCCACAATTCACAAAAACAAACATGAGTGTGTGTGTGTGTGTGTGTGTGTGTGTTACTATGAGCCCTGCGGACAGACGGCTGACCCGACACACACTAACATATTCACCAGCAGCTGACCAGACATTACTGGAGTTCACATCACAGCCTCGTGCGACTGATTATGAGTTATTAAAGAGCTCAAAGTTATTGTCTTCAGAAAAGCAGCACTGTGACAGACCGTGTGTTTTACAGCAGCTCAGATCACAGCACCGCTGTCTGACAGGATAAAGGTGTTATTTAAAAGCTCGTGCGTCCCTGCATCGATCCGGCCGTGGCTCGTTTGACTCGCTGTCGTGTGTTTTTGGCAGTGAACTGATAAATGGCGTTGAATGAGTGCGGACTGACGCCGCAGGAGTCGCCGCGGCACGTTCACTGTCGGTCCACAGCATGAAAATAAAGCGGCTGAGCGGCTGCGATTAATCAGCATTGAACCGCGGCACCGTCACAGGAGGAGCCGCTTCTGATAATTACTGTCTGTGTGACGAGAATCACAGCGGGAGCACAAACAGATCCCTCACACACACACACACACACACACACAACATGATGCACACTGGTTATTACACTATAACCATAAAAAAACACTTTCTTTACTTGAAATTAAAATCAGATAAAATTCAGCTAATCTTCCAAAGCAACATTTCTAATTTTCATTCTTGATGTACTTAAAAATAAAACAATACAAACTATATTGTTACATTAAAAAAACAATAACTAAATGAAAGCGACAAAAACACAAATGATTATTAAAACTTTAATCAAAATGAACAGAAAATATAAAAATAAAAACTAATTAAAAATATTGATAACTATAATGGTACTAAGATGTAATATCTAGTAAAACACTAGTATGAACAGAACATCAGCGGCTTTGACGAGTTTCTGCTAATTAACTGGGCTGAGAGCTGATTAATCGGGGCTAATGAGAGTCGTTATGACGGGAAATAACTAACATTCATTATCTGAATCACAAGCTGGAGTGACGAGGACCTTGATGAAAACATATACAGTGCACACTACTGTACAGAAGACCAGAATGACCTGATGATCCCTTCAAGTGCTGACGACTTAGACTGCACACTAGTTATCGGAACAGACCCCATCATACATGCTATATAACCCAGAACACAGTAAGAAGTAAATGGTGTTTGTTTACAGTAAACTGATAACTGGATTGTGAAGGGGTCGTTACAGGGTTAATCTGCTTTAAGCGGGTCAGGTTATTTGTTCGTGTAATCTCAATCCCAGAGTTTGTTTGTTTGTTTGTTTATTTTCTGGTAAAATTGTCTGTTAATCTCTCACAGTATTAGTCACCGCAATCCCATTTCAATCATCAGAGTCAGTGCAATCACACACACACAGAGACACACACACACACAGCGGCGCTGGGTTCGGTCCAGAACTCCAGCTAAATGGACTCCGCTGACCTGTCAGTCAAACCAGTCGAGATCAAACTAATGAGCCACTCGGGTTCACTTACGACAGCCACAGATTTACAGCTGAAGTCTCAGCGCGGCCCGCGGCCTCCAACAGCGGACAGAAGCACTGCGCTGGACGCTGTATGTGCCGGAGAGATCACTGACCGTCAGAAACTATCATATTCATATCAGACGCCAAAGCTGAGCAGAAATATGCAATTTGGTGCAGATGCTGATTTACTGAAGATGAAATTCTGAAGCTTGTAATGTAAATCACTGTATAAAAATATCAACATCTGCCAATAATATGTTTTAGTAAGATGATGGTTAAAAAAGCTCTGTAGTTTTAAAACATATAATGCAATACAATACAATGATGATTGAGAGATGAATAAATACACCGTCCTCAAAAGATGAGGATCATGATTGTTATAATAATTGATATCTGGATAATCAAGTAAAGCTGCTTCAGTCCCGCTGAAATATTACTAACAATATCAAAATTATTCTTACTGTAAAAATCAGTGCAGATTTCACAGCAGAAAGACGCGAGCTCAAGGACGTTTGTACAATTATACTAAAAGACTTTTAAAAAGAGAGTCTAAACGATCCATCAGAGACAGAAGGACTGGAGGAGATGGAGTTTGACAGGTTTATCAGATCATGTTCATCATTTAGACGCCTTCATGTATCAAAAGTGATAGCTTTATAGGGTTGAGGGGCGATACTGATGCACAACTCATGCTTTTAGAGTTTTAGACACTAGTTTCAGATGATCACTGAAAACTACACAGGCTCAGAATGATGCAGCTAAATGAAAGTCAAACAACTGCATGAGAAGCGTCAAACTCATGATTAATAAAAGATCAACGCCAGCAAAGACCCGTCATACTCCTGCGTTTTAATCAAAAACTGTTATCTCTGGAGAGCACACTACAACACAAACCTTTATCCACGTAATATTTGAACCTAAATGGATATTACAATGTTGAAGAACCAATTAAAAGTGCCGGAAAGTTTTTGACTACAAAACTTGTTTAATTAAAGGAATCGCAGGTGTCGTGTAAAATAATTGCCGTACGTTGCCGTTTCCTACACTCCATCTGTTCAAGAGCATCTCTCACCCACACACACTCCCGTTTGATTTTCCACTAACTAGTCTTAAACCAAACCTAGTGAGTCTCGCGCACCGTGAAAAATGATGTTGTTCCTCAGTGTTTCTGTCTTGTGTTCCAGTACAAACCAGACAAAATACTGTAAACAAGTAAACAAGACTTCAATCTTCAGTCATTCTGTTTCTCCAGTAAATGTGTCTTGATTTAAGAATGTTTAGATATTTGTGCTGGAAAACAAGACAGAAACACTGAGGAAGAACATCATTTTTTGCTGTACAAACTCTGATGATGGTGTTTTCTTTACTTAATATAAAAAAATAAATAAATAAATAAATAAATAAATAAATATATATATATAAAAGAAAATAATAGTAATAATGTTACAAAATCCTTCAATTATGAAACAAAATTCAAATTCAGCTGTAAAGCAGCTCTACAGAAGACAATAGTGTCTACATAAAAAAGAAACTCGAATTGAGTTGAATTAAACAACACCAAAAGCATGTCTGAAACACTCGCCACACATCTCAAACATTCCTCATCACATCATCACATTCTCTTCATAGCTTTATACTCTTACTTTATTTCTCCTGAAACACATCTGAGTCTCCAGAGCAATTACATTCTCTCTCTCTAACAAACACCAGACCGCACGCCTCCTTTATATGATTTACAGCTTTGAATAATAATAATAATAATAATAAAAAAGCTGCCACTGGATGTCAAATATCCTGCAGTCTTTCTATAATTGGATTAACTGGCTAGAAAAATCACTGTAAAACAAACAGACAAGTGGAAAAAGCAAGTCAATAAGATTACAAAAAAGGTTTTTTCAGCAAGAATTGATATAAAAATTCATTTTTGATGGCCACTAGTGAATGTTATAAACCTTGAAAACGCAAGGTGAAAACACAGCATTATAAAATATTACATTCTTTAAGAATATTCTAAAACTGTTCTTAACAAGGAGTGGATGGACATTTAATTGGGTAAAATATTTATTCATTATTGATATTTTATCTGAAGTATATTTTTTATAGACCCCTGTCAGCTTGTCAGTCCGGTGGTTCTTAGTATCAATGTAGTCTTAATCAATGTAACACTTTCATACGCTTTTATGAATGTAACGCTTTTATATAAGCTTTTATCAATGTAACACTTATCAATGTAACACTTTTATATGCTTGTATTAATGTAACACTTTTATGTTTGTATTAATGTAACACTTTTATATGCTTTTATCAATATAACACTCATCAATGTAACACTTTTATATGTTTGTATTAATATAACACTTTTATATGCTTTTATCGATATAACACTCATCAATGTAACACTTTTATATGCTTGTATCAATGTAACGTTTTTAACAATGTAACACTTTTACATTAAGCTTTTATCAATGTAACACTTGCACTGGTTTTTATTAATGTAACACTTTTATATGCTTGTATCAATGTAATGTTTTTAATAATGTAACACTTTTAAATAAGCTTTTATCAATGTAACACTTTTATATGCTTGTAATAATGTAACACTTTTATATGCTTGTATTAATGTAATGTTTTTTAATAATGTAACACTTTTACATAATCTTTTATCAATGTAACACTTTTATATGCTTGTATTAATGTAACACTTTTATATGCTTGTATTAATGTAACACTTTTATATGCTTGTATCAATGTAATGTTTTTAATAATGTAACAATTTTACATAATCTTTTATCAATGTAACACTTTTATATGCTTGTATTAATGTAATGTTTTTTAATAATGTAACACTTTTACATAAGCTTTTATCAATGTAACACTTTTATATGCTTGTATTAATGTAACACTTTTATATGCTTTTATCAATATAACACTTATCAATGTAACACTTTTATATGCTTGTATCAAAGTAACGTTTTTAATAATGTAACACTTTTACATAAGCTTTTATCAATGTAACACTTTTATATGCTTTCATCAATATAACACTTATCAATGTAACTATATGCTTTTATGAATGTAACACTTTAATATTCTTCTATCAATGTAACACGTTTATATGCTTGTATCAGTGTAACATTTTTAACAATGTAACACTTTTACACAAGTTTTTATCAATGTAACACTTGTGTTTTTTTTCAATGCAACACTTGTACTAGTTTTTATCAGTGTAACACTTTTATATGTGCTTTTTCAATGCAACACTAATATATTCTTGTATCAATTTAATACTTTTATATATATGATTGTATCAATATAACACCTTTATATGCTTTTATCAATGTAATACCTTTACATATGCTTTTATAAAATGTTTCCAATGCGTTTTTTTTTTTTTTTTTACTTCATATCTTTATTCTTGAGCAGAATAGTTCCAAAACAAAAATGAAAGCACAGGATTTACGTGTCAATTAATCAATCAATCAAAACACTGAAACCTCCCAGAGCTGATCTATAAATGGCCAATCAGATTTGAGGATCAGAACTAACTGTTGAATGATGTAGAATTTGTGTTTACCAGCATCCAATCAGAATACAGAATCTGAATCATCTGCTTCATGAAATGAAGAAAACATCTACAAAAACACGCAAAGCTGTGAAGTCTGACATAATAACAGACAAGATTTACATGGATGGAAAAATAAAAACAAGAACAAAAACCTCATTTCAAAGAGCTAACGATCAAATGGAGAACCTCACAAAGGAACATGAATCTCATGGTAATGAGAATCAGATCAAAAAACGAGTTTCTTCACAAAAGGTTTAGCTAAAGAGTCAAAGTTTCTTCGGAACCACTTTATTCCCACACAAACTTAAACTCCTTCCTTCAAAACAACACATGAATATTAAAATGCTCAGCACTGACGTCCACACGGACTCTTCCTAAAGCTCTTCTGCCTTCATCTGCGATGGATCACGGCTCAAATCGCTCTATGAACAGATGTTTGCAGCTGCTTATGAACCACACAGATTACCTATGCGCTTTTCCAGTATGGATGAATATAGCATCGCTGCACGACAATCTGACAGGATAAAAGATGCCGTTTTAATCACAAGAAGCCCAAATGCTGATGACTTTTTAAGTCTAGCAAAGAATGCATCTTCTGCCAAAAGCAGAATCACGAAAGGAAGCCGTGGCTTCAATTAAACCCACACCTCTGACAATGAAGGAGAATCATTTTCCTAACAGATCTGAGTGAATGTTGGCATCTATAACACGCGTCTGGAAGCTGAAGATGGAATTGCGATGCGACTGTCCTCTGGCTGAAGAATGCTGGCGTGAATCTGAAGGGCATTCATGCAAAATGCTTCACTTAAAAAGCCTCTTTAAACAACCACTGTGAGTCCATCTTCACAAGACCTCTGGCATTTAATGTTGAAATGACAAACACTGTAACTGCACTGCAGAAGTGTTGTATATTCATGAAGGCCACTGAGGTAGACATTCCTTTAGCTTCCAAAGTCAATGCATGCACATAATAAACTCTAATCGATCACTAAACAATCACGACAACACAGCTCGCGTCTTCATTTGTTCTCCACTGAAAGCTTCAGTCACCAAAAGCTGCTCGTTGTATAAAGACACCCAACGAACATCGTCCATATAGAGGAATAATTCAGCCAAAGCTGTGATTAGTCAGTGTTTTCCGATGAAATGACCTCAGGGTGAGTAGGGATGAACTCACCGAGCACCGAGAGCTCGCAGGACGCTGAGATGTTCTGGTGTTTGTTCTGTGCGACGCAGGTGTAGCTTCCCGAATCGTCGTCCGTGACGCTGCTGATCAGGAGGTTGCTGCCGCTCAGCAGAGAGTATTTCTTCGACCTGAGAGAGAATCAGTCACAGAGAAACACCATCAAACTCAATAGCATCTACTTTAAGAGCTGAAATATTCACAGCGGATGAGACGCGTCTGAGATGAGAACACAAACGGCAGTCATTCCTCGCATCAGAGCTGAGTGCTGAAATACACTACCGTTTTCAGGATATTCAGTAAGAAGGTAACACTTTTATTCATCAAGGACACATTAAATTGATCAAAAGTGACATTTATAAAAGATTCTATTTCAAATAAATGCTGTTCTTTTGAACTTTCTATTCATCAAAGAATCCTGAAAAATAAAATGTCTCATGGTTTCCACAGAAATATGACCTGTTTTCAACACTGATAATTATCATAAATGTTTCTTGAGCATCAAATCATCATATCCGAATGATTTCTGAAGGATCATGTGACACTGAAGACTGGAGTAATGATGCTGAAAATCACAGGAATAAATTACACTTTACTGTATATTCACATAGAAAACAGCTGATTTACATTTAAGAACATTTTCATATTTTTACTGTATATTTGATCAAATAAATGCAGCCTTGGCTAGCGTAAATAGAATTTATTTTGCTGCTAATTTTAGAGAACAAAGACTCCTGATGCGCGTCTCCTCACCTGCTCTGGATCAGCTCGTTTCCTCTCATCCAGTAGAAGGACGGGTTCGGATAGCCGGAGGCGGAACATTCTAGAACCGCATCTCTGCCCTGTAGAGCCGTAACCTTCTGAGGTCTCTGGAGGAATGTCAGACCTCTCGACACTCCAGGCTCTGCTCGGGAAACACACACACATTAGATTACACACACATACATGCATCTGATTGTTTATTCTTTGCTCGGGAAGCATCATCTCCAGAGACGCGTCTGAATGTACGCTGCAAAAAATGATATTTTTGTCTTGTTTTCCAGTACAAATATCTAAGCATTCTTAAACTTTTGGGGTGACTGATCCCCACGAACGCCCCGAAATCATTCTGTTCATATTCACCATATAGACAAATGTTCACAAATGTTATGAATGTTGAAAAATTAATGGGTTTGGCGTCAGTATCTCCAGTTGTAACGGTGGTGCCCTAACTATTGGGATTTAATTAAAAGTTAATTCCTCAAAATAATCTTTGCCAATTCGGACTTAAATCTACCACATTAAATTAACTGTTTGACCCAGGATAACTCAAACCACCAGTTACACACAATTAGACAGATGTCAATGCAATGTAAAGAAATTCATTCACGACAAAAAAACAACAAAAAAAACATTCAATCTCATCAAATTGTAATGTGCAATATCAAAAATGGGAAAAACACCGTTCACACAGAGGATCACTGCAAATACACAGATCACGTCCTTTGATGTGGGGTTACGAGTTCATTTCTCAAAATCAAAAGGGAAAAAACAAACAAACAAACCAAAAGAAGTTCAATAATTTCAATATATTCAATAATTAATCAAAATATTCAAAAAAACAAGTTCAGAATCAAACATTTAGCCCAAAAAGAAGACAAAAATAAGTAAATCTTTTAAGATAAAGGAAAATGTGAATGTGTGTGTTTTATTTAGTCTTACTCATAATATCCAATTTACCCAATTTTATTTTCATTTCTCTTCTCCGGTAAATGTTTCTTGATTTAAGAATGTTTAGATATTCGTGCTGGAAAACACTCAGAAACACTGAGGAAGAACTTCATTTTTGCATTTGAGCACACACACACACACACACACACACACACACACACACACACACACACACACACACACACACACACACACACACACACACACACACACACACACACACACACACACACACACACACACACACACACAGTTGTTTTGATGCAATGGCTGCAGTTGTTTCCCGTCTAGTTGCTGAATGTCTGTGACCTCTGAACCCTCAGCATTAAATAGCTGAAATCATGCACAGTTCACATCCGTTAAGCCTGCAGCGGCGTTTCCTCCCAGAAAGCCCTTCTTCACTCCATCTGGGCCTCTAGAGACTCTTCCCGACCGCCCCGAGCCACAGATCCACCGTTCGGCAGTCAGAAAACAACCCAGTCAGTCCCGGCCGGAGGGGATTCGCTCGCTTTCTCTTCTCACGCTCCGGGGAAACGCTTCGGTCCTGCCATCATCACGCACCTGATCTCAGTCGGATCAATCTCCTCTTCCTCTCTTTCCACGGTCGACATAAACGACATTGAACATGATTCACCTGTTCCTAAGTCATCATCTTTGTTCGTCCTGGAGCAACAATGAACTCTTTCATCCAAACTGACTTTTCTATTCTATTCTATTCTATTCTATTCTATTCTATTCTATTCTATTCTATTCTATTCTATTCTATTCTATTCTATTCTATTCTATTCTGCTGACCAGAAACCAAAAAGATGCAGCTGATTCTGGCTCTGAGTGTGACATTCATGAGATACGACTGAAATTAGAGATGGAGTTTCCTTCAAACGTCTCATTAAACCACATGAGTTGTTGTTGTAGTTGCTATAAACATGTCAACAGTTTAACTAACTAGCTCAGCAGGGCTCTGCTCAAACTGACAGCAGCTGACAGAAAACACAAGACACGGAGTCTGTGCATCATGCATTTGTGTTTCCAGCCCAGGAAAACCCTTAAATCGGCAGCGACAGCATTTCTCCTGATTCTGAACTTGTTTAAGGTGAGCACTGAAGAATATAAATGAGAGCGAAGGACTGGAATCATTAGCGGGACGCTGAAGTTACTGGACTCAAACACGACTAACGAGTCATTGATTCGCATACATTGATCAACGGAAATGTCAGAGCTGCAGAAATCATTCACGGGAAATGACTGATATTTGAAGCTTTTGGTACGCTTCATTAGTTATTGTGAGCGTTTCATTCTCTGGATTATAAAAACACACATTAACATTGAATTTTGAATGACTTTACAAAGTTATTGAACTGATCCGAATCAACTCTGAGCGGGACTGATCTGAATTAGTGACTTTTGATCATTGATTCTGTTTATCACTGTGAAGCTGCTTTGAAACACTAGATGGTATAAAGCACTAGAGAATAACGCTAACAAGACGGTCACATGACTCCCATGGTTTGATCCATGTGAGGCTCACCCGGTAGGACGCGCAGGTCAGCGTCGGTGCCGGTGCGGGAGCTGCCGGGATTCTCCGCCAGGCAGCGGTACGTGGCCGAGTCGGGCGGTTGAACCCTGCTGACCTGCAGAGATCCGGAGGGCAGGATGACCACTCTGCTCTCAGGGTCAAAGGTCAAGGGCAGGTCCTCCCTGTTCTTCTGCCAGCGCACCACAGGCATGGGTTCACCCGTCACCTCGCACCGCAGCAGCGCCGTGTCGCCCAGATGGGTGGAAACCGACTCGGTGGGGACCACCACCCGCAGAGGACCTGAGGGAAAACAGCGAGAGAGAGAAACTCTGAGGAAAGCCGTATCTTTGTGCTTTTAATAGTTGAGGGGATTTCCCATGACGGCACTAAAACAACGTCCTTGTTCTGACTCACTCATAGTCTTTGCCGCCATCTAATGGTGTAATAATGTAAAGTCCGTATCAAAAATCACTAGCGGACCCTTTCTCAATACCAAATATTATTTATTTAAAATAATATTTATTGAACAATAATATTTAAATGAACAACAATAGCCATTATAAAAGACAGTGGGAAATAAACACAAGCAAACAATTCAGTCAAACGTACAGGATTTCAGTTAAATATAGCCTAAATATAAAGTTATGAATCTTCATTTTCCCCCTAACCCAAATCATTTCGCTCTGGAACAAGAAATAGATTAATAAGACCAAAGATTGACATTGATATACCTAAATGATTATATATTCATGTATTCTCATGTTTGACCACTATAAATACCCGAAGCACTGGCCGAGATGAAGCTGTTCTCAGCGGGTACACGAGCGCTGGAGCTCATATCTGCCAAAGCGTCTAAAGAAATTGTAAAATAGGTATATAAATGAGATATCACATATTTGAGGTCTAAATAACTACATTCTCCCCTTAAAACTACATTTTTAAAAAATGAGTTGGATTTGCTTGACCGCCATGACGCCGTAAACAGTTGAGAAATAAAACGCGTGTGTATCAGTATATTGGATCCGTGCAGCTCTTAAAGTGACAAACGACAAGGAAGAGAAAGACAAAGAACAATCACATAATTACATATATATATACATATATAGAAAGAGATGTTCATCAGCAGTGTGAATCTGATCACACAGACCTCAGCTCATGAACACACGCTAATAACGGCGCGACTGTGGGTTTATGCGGCCGCGGTGGATTCAGCCCAGCATCACACCAACTCACAAGGGAACCACAATTATTTCTCAGCTTTTTGCCAACAGAATGTGTTGCCGGAGTCCTGCGTCTTATCGCAGTGATTACTGTTAACATCGTTCCCTTAACTGCCTCCAATTACGCTCAGCGGGTGCGTTAACCAAAGGCATGCAGCCTCGGGCCAAAAACACACACGCAGCCGTATATAACCTCTGATTACCAGAATATGAACGAGGTCAAACGAGGGAATGTGAAACAGATTGAGGCTAATATATATGATTGTCACTTACAGAGACACACGAGTCTAATCATGAGATCTGAAAACAAGCAAATGAAAGAGATGATTGGAACGGCATTCTGTCATCATTTACTCGTGTTTTATTCTGATTATAACGCTCAAATGTTTGGGGAGATTTAATCTTACTTTATGAAAGAAAGGAACACTTTTATTCATCAAGGATGCATCAAAAGTGAAAGTAAAGACATTTATAATGTTACAAAAGATTCTGTTTCAAATAAATGCTGTTCTTTCTATTGATCAGAGAATCCTGAAAAATAAAATGTATGGCGGTTTCTACAAAAATATGAACAAAA